>NC_133617.1:80333539-80633539 GCF_048593235.1 Sminthopsis crassicaudata
TAGATATCTAAAGCCAGATTTGAACTCAGGTATCCCTGACTCCAGGATTTGTATTCTATCCATTATACCACCTAGCTGCCTCATTACCCTAGGATGTAGTTTGTATGTATGTGTCTGGGAACTTGAAATCAAGCAGCTCAGCTAACTCACATTTCTTGCATTTCCTTTCCTAGTTCCATTCCTAGGAATAATTTTCCTTAGAAGAGAAAACAAAAGCAAGATCAAATTTGAATAGTCCATTTTTCTTTCAGTTGTACAATCCATCTGCCTCAACATGATTTAGATTTAGAACTGGAAAGCACCTTAGGGGTCATCTAACTCAACTGTCTCATTTTACAGAGAAGGAAACTGAGGCTGAGAAAGATTAAATCACTTGTGAAGGATCACAGAGATAACATGTCAGATATATTTCATGTCAGAAATAAGATCCATACTCAGGTTTTCTGACTTGAAATATTGTATTCTATCTCCTCGGCCATGCTGAATATTCTTCCTTTCTTTTTTTCCTCTAGCTTCACATTTTGCCCAAAACTTGTTTGCTGATGGGTAGCCTTATATTGATCTGGATTACATCCTGACCCTCTTTGCACAGGATTGATGCAATTCTAGCATTCACCCTCCTTTATCTGCTTTTCCTTGCATTTTGCATGGATGTGGAAGACAATGTTTCTCAAAGCGGCACAATTTGATTTTTAAAAATGTTTTGTTCTTTACATTTGCAGTAAGGATCAGCACAGTTTTGGGATTAAGCAAACTAAGGACTCTCAGCGTGAGTTAATCCTCAGTGGTGTTTTTCTTTGAAAGGATAGTTCCCGAAATGTTTCTGAAAGGCTGCAAATAGGCACTCAGAAGTTATAGGGGATAACTATATCCCCTATATACCTACATCTGACTTAGGCTTGGGATAAGGCTAATTGTAGGCTATGATATTTATAGATTAGATCAAAGCCATTTCTAAGAGGCTGATTCCTCTGTGTTCCAATAGATCAGGACCTCTGGAGGTGAAGACCCTCTTCTAGAGAGAAAAAGCTTACCAAAGCAAAGCCTTTGGAACTGATAGATCCAAGATCCAAAATCTTTTTTTGTGGAGAGACAGGCAGATGAGGGTTTTTTCCTGAATCTGATACTAGTTCTGTGAAATGTTTACCCTCTCAGGAACCTAAGCCTTAGGGGCTCTAAATTAAAAGCAAGATGATAGAGTCCACTTTTCTTCTCATTAGAAATGAAGTAGTAGCTTAGCTAAGGTCTCCCAGTGTGGTCAGAAGCTCCAGACAGAAGCTCCTTAAGTACATACCCAGAAGAGCAACAACTAGCAGTGGTTTTGAGATCTATACCTAGCAATGATCACAAGACCAGCAGAGTACCACTAGCAGAGACTACCTGCCCCTAAGAGTGTAGAATGAAGACCCAGGGAGAGCATGAAAACATTCCCAGAGGATTCAGTGATCCTGCAGTGCTGGAGCTATGAACTGACACATTCCATCTGCATATCCTTTCATGTACTTCTATGTGGGTCCTTTTGTTTGTATTATCTAGAGTTATCTAATCTTCCCCACTGATAAGTTATATAATTATGGAGAGTTTGCACAACATTTATGGATAGAAATGTTTTACTCTTAGTTTTCTTATTATACTATTTAATTAAATGACCTTATTTTGAACTAGATAATCTGTTTTCTGGCTTAGCAAAAGCAAACATAGTGAAGGCTTGTGGGCTATAGTTTTGAGGTGAATATGGACCTCTCAAGTCATCTTAAATTTGGTATAACTTTCTGGATGATCCATGTGAGAGATAGCCATGTAGCTATCCAAGTGTGCCATTTACATTTATTTCTTTTTATTAAATACAAACTGGTCAATTTCCTATGCCTCCATTTCAATATCTTAAGGCATTTTCTCCCTTTCCTTTTTATTGGGATTATTTGTTTTTGTGTCTTCATGATTTCACTCCTTGGTATTTCCTTTTCTTTTTGGACTGCCTCATTTTGTAGAATTTTTAGTCCATAAGATTACACCCATCCTTTCTCTAAACACTGAAGTATGTTCTCCTAAATCTAGGCTGCATAACTGACTTTATCCAGATTTCTTTGTCTTCTTTATCATATTTCTAAGATGGCAAAGTCATTTCCCCCAAAGCTATGAATCATTTTAATTTTAGCAACTAGCCCCTCTTTGTTGGCTAGAGTAGGGTCCAGAATAGCAGTTCCCTTCCTCCACCTTTTGAAGGATGAAATTATCATTAAGGCAAGTCAAGAAGTTATTAGCTATTCTGCTTTTGGCAGAGAGAGAATGCCAGCACATGTCCAGATAATTGAAGTCCTCCTTCACCACTTTATTATGCATCTGTGCCAGGCTTGTGATCTGTTTCCTGCATTCCTCATCTGTTTCCTTTTTCTTTTCTTTTTTTTTTCTTCTTCTGCCCAAGTGATGTTAATATATTCTGATGACAACATTGATTTTGTTCTTGTTTCCATTCATCTTTGCCCAGATGCTGTCCACCATGCCTTCTACTCTCTAACATATTTTCTTAATATACTCATATTCTCTGTGTACTTCTTACTTATGCTTTTTCTTTTGAATAATATGTATCTTCATAGAGCCATTTTCCAGTTTTGGGTTTCATTTCACTAAGATTCAGAGATACTTACAGGGTAGGTATTTGGCTCTTGGCATTAGGATTTCTAGTTCGTCTTACTTATAACTCATACTTTCTGTATTCTGCATAGAGATATTTGAAGTCACAGGCTTTATGACTGACTCCTTTCCAGGCTCTTGTCTGCTGTCAACTTCTTGGTGTTTCTGAGGCCATTATTACTCTACCTGGGTATTACTCTACTTTGGATAGTTTGTGTTCCAAGGTAGCTATCTTGGTAAATATATGTATATTCTTTTCTCTCTTCCTCTTCCTTTTAAAAATGTAAATTTTTAAACGTCATTTTCATTTTCTCCTCTCAGATAACCTTACAGCACAGCGTAAAATAATGACAAAGGAAAAAAAATAATTCAGCAAAACTAAGCATATTAACTTTTAACTAAGCAGGATCTCCCATATTAACCAAGCATGGTCCCCCATCTGGCTTTGGCTACACAACCTTTCCATCATCTTTTCTACAGGGCTAAGCTTGGCCATTATAATTACACAGGATTGAATTTCTCTTTTTGTTGTTTCTATTCTTTTCATTTACCTCACTGTAGTCATCGTTTTTCAACTTCTGCTTATTTTATGTAAGTTTTCCTATGCTTTCTATAGTCCTCACAGTTAAAATTCTTCCTCAGACATTTACTGGTGCTGTGATCCTGAGCAAGTCATTAAACTTGTCCTAATTTCAGTTTCTTCATCTGTAAAACAGGAATAACAACAATAGCATCTGGGGCAGTTGGATGGTGCAGTGAATAGTGTACTGTCCCTGTAGTCAGGAGGACCTGAGTTCAGATCCTAGCTGTGTGACCCTGGGCAAGTCACTTAACCCCAATTGCCTCAGCCAAAAAAAAAATAACATCTATCTCCCAGAGTTTGAAGATCAAATATTTGTAAAGCACTTTGTAAACATATATCAATGCTAGCTATTATGGTTTTTGTAGCACAGTAATATACCATCATATTAATGTACCATGGCTTATTAGACACCTCCTTCACAGAAAGATACCTTTTTTTTTCTAATTCTTTATACTACAAAAGCATTACCAAAATCATTTTATAGGAAACTTTTCTTTCTCTCTTTGACCTCTTTGACATACCTATCTAGCAGTAGGATGTCTGAATCAAAGGGTATGGAGATTTTTGTAGTTTTGCAACATAATTTCAAATTGCTTTTCAGAATAGTTGGATGAATTCACAGTTGTACCACCAGAATATTAGTGCACTTGTCTTTAAGCATTGATTACTTCCATGTCATCTTTGCCAATGTTCCCTTTCAATTTAAAGTCTTTTAAATTAGATTTGAAGGATTCAAGGCAAAATTGGTTCTTCTCAGTCCTTGGTAGGTGCCCTCCATTCCTAGTCTCAAGGCCATAACATTTTAAATTTTCCCAAAATCTATTCTGAGATACTACCCTTTTAACCACTGGGTCACTTCACAAACAACTTCAGTTTCTAAAGTCTTCTCCTTCAATCAGCAGATATGACTTCCCCCCCTCCCCCCCGCTGGAGTTAAGTGACTTGCCCAGGGTCATACAGCTAGGAAGTGTTAAGTGTCTGAGACCAGATTTGAACTCGGGTCCTCCTGAATTCAAGGCTGGTGCTCTATCTCCTGGGTCATCTAGCTGCCCCCAGCAGATATGATTTAAAAAAAATGTGTTCTTAAAGTCTTATCCAAGATTTCTTACATAAATTCTTATAATCCTTTGTAGTGCTTTCTAGATTTCCCCTAGATACAGCCAGCATCATTTATTCCCACATAGATTCCAAAAATGAGTAGTAGTCATAGGATTTGATAAATTTTTTTGGGGGGGGGAAGGATTGGTTCTCCTTCATATCCTGGATACATGCTCTGAGAAGACAGCTGACCTCTCTATTGTTATTATATTAGTCCTTGGCTGAGTGTGACTAAAAACTACCACTTTTTTCTTTGTTATTGCTATTTGATCATTTTAGTACTGTCTGACTTTCTGTGACCTTATTTAGGGTTTTCATGGCAAAGATACTAGAATAGTTTTCCATTTCCTTCTCAAGCTCATTTTATAGATGAGGAAACTGAGGCAAATAAGGTTAGATGACTTGTCTGGGTCAGTGATGCTCTATCCACTGTGCCATCTAGCTGACCCCAAATATCTGTAATAGCAAGGGAACATATGATGTAATATTTGTAAATTCTGAGGCATGGTATAAATATCAGTCACTATTGTAATTATTGCAATAGCAGATAGCTTACATGTTTCACTAATAGCTACATGTATCAAAAGATCCAGGAGAAGACCCCTAGAATATGGAGGATTTATAGGAGATTATAAATAAGAATCACATAGGAATAGAAAGAAGAGATGGGTTGCAATCTGCAATAATGGAAGGACTATCTCCTTTAATGAAATTGTACATACATCTACAAATAAGTGGTCATGTTTCTCTGACCAGGGAACATGTCTATGAAAATTACAATTGACACTAGGGAAGTTTGAAAAGAAAAAAGTAATAGAAGGAATAATATAGTTACTGCCTTTCAGGAATTTTGTTCTTTGTTATAACATAATATCATTTTGTGTGGTTTGAGACATTGCTTTCATTTTCTCTTGTTATTCAGTTTTTTTTGATTGTGAGGGTTGTTCAGGGAACCTCTGATTCATTGAATTCTTACCTGACTCATTTAAAGATTGCATATTGGGCAAGCAATACACATGTGGCAGTATCAAGGTTTTGCCCCTTGCAGATTTAAAGTAATTTTATTTGTATCTTAAAAAGGAATTGGCTCACATCTATCCAGAATGGACAATATTCACAGATTACAAAGAGAAAAAAACCTGGGAATGGACCATTCACTGTTTGTAAAGAAGTATAAATAAGTGTGAAGGCGTCATTGCTCTTAGAATTTTGAAGAGTTTTCTCATCTAAAGGTGCTAACCATTGGCTGGCTCAAAAATTGGCCATTAAAAAACAAGCTAGGGGCAGCTAAATGACTCAGTGAATAGAGCACTAGCTCTGGGATCAGGAGGACCTGAGTTCAAATCTAACCTCAAATACTAGCTGTGGCAACTCACTTAACCTTGATTGCCATAAAAAAGCAAGTTATCTCTCTAGACAGACTCTGGAAGGAAGATGCCTTCAGCAGTGGAGATGAGAGCCAGTTATGGAGGAAAATCCCAGCTTTTGAGAAAGAATTCCTCTTCATCTTTTCCCTGTTTCTCTTCCTTGTATAGTTAATAATAGAAAGTAGATTTTTCTTGCTTCCCTAACACATAACTTTAGAATTTTGTGGTGGATATTGAATGAGGTTGAGCTTAGGGGAAGAACAGTAGTAGGGATCCATCAGAGATATGTGGTCTTCAAAGATGGAACAAAGAAGGGGGATAACATGTTTACCACCAGAAGAGAAAAGACACGGTAGCTCTCTATATAGTACTACTACTGGGGGCTTGAGTTGCCTTGGTCTACTAGTGTCTATCCACTCTTCCAACTGATACTGTGTATTTGTGAAATGATACACCTCAAGTTAATGAGGAAAATGTATCTAATTATACCATTTCAATAAATGCCTCTCCTCTGAGTTAATTTTGTCTTCTGGCTAGCTATTGGAGATAAATGCATTTGTGGGGGCTTGTGTGGTTCAGACCCACAGAATGCCTCGAACATGGGGGTTCATCTCAAGTATAATTTGTAGGTGATAGCCCAGAATGGAGTGCTACATCATCATAGAGGTATCAATAATTTTATTACTATGCCTGACTTGGGACTTAATGAAATTTCAGTCTTCTAGACCCTGGGCTAACTTTGCTTTATCTGTTATAAGAGCTAGCCATGGCTGTCAATTCCTGAATTCTTAGCAATATTTAAGTTGAATGGCAATATAGACCCAGACACCAAGAAAAATCACTTTCTGGGGGTAACTGAGAGACAAATGATTAATTCCTGGTGTCCTCCTCCTACTCTAGATGGGACTAAGTCAGGCACTAGGTTAATGGTTAGATTTACAACCTTTCATCAAGGGGTGCTTCTTAACAAACACTAGCTTGAATTGACTCAAAAATAGCTGATTGTTAAATTTTCAGTGCGAGTATTTACACCACAGAAATCAGCATAAATCAGGGTTTGATTTACGTTTTATTGACTGTCTAAGCTTAAGGAAGTAATGGGGAAAATGTGACTAACTTATATTGAACTTGAAAGTCTCGCATGCATACTTCAGAGACCTAGATGTTAAACATTTACCAGCCAGACTGCTGATTCCATCCGTAGGGGAAGGGAGAGATTGTTGAGAAGTGAGATTGTTTTCTTGGAGCCACAGGCACAGGAATTATTTGCCAGTGATCTATTCTCCCAGTGCTTTCTATTTTATCTAAACTGTTCTTATTCATATTGTATGAGGCTGTATGATAAATATTAACATAATTGTTTTAAAAGAGGGGAGATGCAGTGGATAGGGGCTCATGAACATTATTGTAAGTGGCTTTGAACACAAAGCTGGGCAGATTCTCGGGGTTAGCAATCACAAGCACAGTGACACTGAATTATCAAAATATTGAAGTATTGGAGTTGGAAGGGATTTTAGAGACTAGCTTATCTTATTCCTACTCTATACCCATTTTACAAATGGGCTAACTAGGGCCTTAACTATTGGGAAAATTCAAGGATTGAACATAAATATGTGGCAGTGGGGGTAGGGAGAAGAAGAAAGCTTGGACAGAGACTGCCAGGAAAATGCCATTTTCAGCCTTCTCTGCTTCACAGTGGTGTAGTTCATTAGGCCAATTTCATTTGCTTGGTAATCATGCAACCCAATTAACTTGGTTTCATTCGGCCAGCTCGGGGTGCCCCTCTTCCCTCCAATAGGAGTCTATCTTTGCCGTGGGCAAAAACAAAATAAGATTAAAAAAAGCTCTCAATATGCACTCCCTCCCCTTGGGTGATGGATCAATAACGTCTTCCTATATTTATCTCGGGACTCTGCTAAGATCTTTAGGGCTCTTTAAATTAGATCATATATTACATCTCAGCTTTTCTTTTTTGACCAAGATCACACTGAGGGTCAGAGGCAGAGATGGGGCTAGAAGCAGATTTCCTGATTTTGTTCCAATATACTGATTTAGAAAAATAGAATGTGAAAAGAGATGTTTAGAACATGTTTTGTTCAGAGATCACAGACTATGTCACCGGAGGGGGCCTTAGAGACTATGCATTCCAACAATTTCATTATTATTCTACTAAGTGATGCCAGATAGAGTGATTGAGTCAGGAAGACCAGAGTTTAAATCCTACTAACATTGTGATTTCAGTTTCCTCATCTATAAAAGGGGGATAAGAATAGCACCATCAAAATAGGATTGTTGTGAGGATCATATGAGATGTAAGCCAATGTTTAAACCTTAAAGTGTTATATAAGTGCTATATTATAATAATTGTTATTATTAAGAAAACTGAGACTGGAGAAGAAAAATTAATTGACTTGATTAAGGTCACTTCTCATCAGTGGCAGTCATACTTGAAGCCCAGGCTTCTAATTGCTAGGTTTGGACCCTTTCTTCTTCAACCAGCTTTAAGGATGGCTCAGTATAATGGGGCCAACCACAACAACATTTGAACACATTAATAATTTTTATTTTGTTTTTATTGCTACTGTAGATTGGTTATTTTTTTAAAAAAATAATTAATTATGCTTTACCCACTCAGAAGCCTGAAGGCTTGCTAAGGATACAATTTTTTTTTAATTAAAAAAGTCCATCATCAGTGAATTAACATATTGTTAATTCACAAGTTCCTGACTCCAGGGTTTATTTCCTATCAGCAAAGGGCTCGTGGCCCCAGATGAATCCTCCTAGAGTTATCAGCTTGAAAACAGCTTAGGTTTCCATTGCCTCTCATATATTTCATGTTAGTGGGAAGTACAGAAATTGCCAAGCTTGGCAGAACCAGATCCAGCTATTGACTAACCCCATGGCCAGGGATTGTGGAATATTAAACCTCAGAACAGAGCATCCAGTGCCCAGAATTGTTTCTGACATTCTGGAACTGCTTCTAATGTCTCCTGATTTCTAAGGAAAATTTTCCTGGGATTTGAGTTGGAAGACCTCAGTTTGAGAATTTGCCAATTATTAGCTGTATGGCCTTCCAATTATAATATCCTATGATTTGGGAAGGACTGGAGTGGAGTCCATCCCATTGTAACTGAGGAAACTAAAAGTCAGCCCTTCACCTGAAACCCAATCCCTGGTGACACAGAAACCAGATGGCTTGCACCTTCATTCTGGCCTTGGGAGTCCTGTTATCTTTCACTCATGTCTGCGAGATAAGGCTCTGTAACTGGGAAAAGTCCAGAGACTGGGGAATACAACCCATGCTTTCTCTATGCTTCTGGGGAGATCAAACCACTACTCACTCCCACCCATTTCCCCCCTTATTTTCTTTGACATGGACATTATAGAAACTGTAGACAGAGTTGGGTTCTGATCACTGAAACACAGAATCTTGCACGTATTATCAGAGAGGGGTGGAATGTCAGAGGCTATTTAACACAACTCATGTCTGAATAAGAGTGCCTGCTATACTGGGGTTTAGCATTTTATTTTTGCATACTGGACATACTGAGCAATTTGGTGAAGGCTCTAGATCCAGTCTCTAAATAAAGCTTTGAGATGCATAAAATAAAACACATAAGATTACAGAGGAAACCAATTATACAGGAATAATTATCAAAAATTTAAAAAGAAAAAGAAAAAACTTATGAATCTCAAGTCCTGCTGAGGAACAGTTTGGTAGCCTGCATCTGAAAGCTTTTAGTGAGGAAGAACCTCCAGAGGTAGCTTATCTCACCATTTAAATACCACAGCTTTGATTTTGGTGATATTTTCCTTAAATCAACTTTAATTCTAAACATTTGCTAATTCTATTATGAGACAGAGACAACATGGTGGGACACTAGGACTTGGGAACCACAAAGATCTGGATTTGAATTTGGACCCTACATTTATTAGCAGTGTGTCCTTGTGCCAGGTTTTTAATCTCTCTGGATCTCAGTTTCCTCATCTATGAAATAGGAGGGTTAGACTCAATGATTTCTAAGATCCTATCCAACTTTAAATCTATAGTTCTATAAACTTGGATTTGTGTCCCAGCTCAGCCATTCCTTGGTAATGCTATAGAAAAAGTAAGACAACATTATTATTCAAGTTATCATAGAATCATGAAAACTCAAGGATAAAAGGGATGTCAGGGGGTACCAATCCAGTGTATTAATATCTGTATAAGAATTCCCACTACATTATGCCAGACTAGTGATCATCCAATTCCTCTTGAAGGCTTGTAGAGAAAAGAACCTATTCCCTCTCCAGTGGCTCACCACTTCAAAGCAATTTGGATTCTTAATATTTGTTGTTCAGTCATTTTGATTGGTCTGACTCTTTAGGACCCTATGTGGAATTTTATCGCCAAAAAGAGTTGCCATTTTCTTCTCCAGATCATTTTACAGATGAGGAAGGTGAGGCATATGAGATTAAGTGGATTGTTTAAGGTTGCTTAGTGAGTGTCTGGAGCCATTTTTGAACTTAGGAAGATGAGTCTTCTTGGCTCTATCTACTGCAACACTTAGCTGTCCTATTAATCAGAAATCTCCCTTTCTGATCCTAGTACCTCCCTTTGGGATTGATCAGGACAAGTACATTCCCTATCATGACTACTTTTTAACTGAAAGACAGATATCCTCCCGTAGTTTTCTTTCCACTAGGCAAAATGTTTCCAGGTCCTTTAGCCCCTCCTCTGACCTGGCCAGGTCTTAAGTCCATCAGCAAACTTCTCATTTTTTTCTGGAGATGTAACTTGGTTGGGATAACTAGGTGGTACAATGGATAGACTACTGAGCCTAGAATTGGGAAGATTTAATTCATGAGTTTAAATCTGGTCAACTCACTTGACCTTATCTTAGTTTCCTCATCTGTAAAATGAGTTGAAGAAGGAAATGACAAAATTCGTCAGTATCTTTATTAAGAAAACCTCAATTGGGATCATGAAAATCATTCACAACTCAATGATAGTAAATGATTCTTAACAGAAATAGTTTGGGTATATCTGCAAGACACACACACACACACAGTTGCACTGGAAGCAGTAGCAGTACTAGAGATCCATTGCAAGAACTCTTTCCAGCGCACTTGCACTCTTGGTCACTTCCTAAAATTGTCTTGATCCAAGTCCAGGCCCCTTAGTGAGACTGTCCATCACGTCCTGAGCTTTTACTTACATAGGCCATAGACTGGTCTGGTGGAAAGAGCAGTGGGTATCATACTTACATGTCCTATGGTTAAACCCCCTCTCTGTCATTTACTTATTCCTTGGGTAATCTTGAACAAGTCATTTAGCAGCTCACATTTATACAGTACTTTGTGGTTTGATCATTTGATCCTCATAACAACCTTGAAAGGTGAGTAGTATTTTTATCCTCACTTTTCAGTACAACTGAGGCTGACAGTGAGATGAAGGGATTTGAACAGGATCTCACAACTAGCAAGTGTAAAAGGGAGAATTTAAAGGTGGGTCTCCCTACTTCCAAATGTCACTTAACTGCCTCAATTTATTCATCTGTAAAACAAGGCACAGGCCTCTATGCCCCATTTCCATTTCATTGCTTTAGGAATTTATTGTATATGAAGTTCTTTGGAGGAGAAATTGCTTTGGAAAGAAATCCTCTGCTCCTTTACCCCCCAAACTCTGAGTCTTCTTTGCAGGAGAAAACATAATGACCCCAGTCAGGGGAGGCAGCCTTTGTTCTTTGGATGGAGGTGTGTGTGGGGTGGTCTCTCCAGCTCTTCAAGGCTGCTGCTGAACAAGTGGGTGAATCAGATCCTGACTACATTCCACCCACTACACAGAGAGAGGGAGAGAGAGCCAGCCTACAAGATTTTTTTTTTCCTTTTTCTGAGATTATTTGGTTTTAAAATCACACATCACCTCCCCATATTATACTCATAGAATCACACAATCACAGATCACTAGAGTGGGGCAGAATCTGACCCCATTTACCTCTTCTTGATTTGTTACTAGGCCTTGATGAAATGATAATGATATTAATTATAATATTAGCTAACACTTTTATAATGCTTACTAAGTGTCAGGCATTATGCTAAATGGTTTATAATTATCTCTTTTGATCTTTCCAACTCTGAGAAGTTGGTGCTATTATTGTCCCGATTTTACAGATGAGGAGACTGAGGCAGATCTAGTCTAAGTGACCTGCCAAGGGTCATATAGCCAGTAAGTATCTGAGGCTGTATTTGAATTCAGGCCCTTCTTACCTTAAGCCAAGTGATGTAGCCATTGTACCACTTAGCCACTTCAGCTTATAGATGTAGAGTCACAGAATCTGGATGGTTGTTGTTACTAGTCATTTTTGTATTTTCATTCTTACTCTGCTATTTGCCACCTGGATAACCTAGTCTTAAATACTCATGAACAAAATGAGGAATTTGGTCATAATGATTTCTAAAGTCCTTTCTAACTCTACATCCTATGGTCTCCTCTTTCCAGAAAGGAAGTTACAGCATGAGGAGAAATAAATTGGAGACTCACAGAAGGACTGGGAAGGGAATGAGGACCCTTCACCTCTTATTATCTCAAACGAGATAAAATTTATAAAGCACTTAGCACAACATCTGGCACATAGTAGGTGCTTAATAAATGCTTGTTCCTTTCCCTTCTCTGAGTCTACTTTCTTTGACATGTATCCAGTTTTCTTTGGTCTAGCCCCCCAGACTCTCTCTCTTTCATCTACTCATACCCAGCTCTCTATATTCAGGTTGCTAAATTTCTCCACTTTCCCATCCATGCATTCTTTTGATTTTATTCCCTGCCCCCTTCTAATCCATTAATCCTTACCCCATTTCTTCCACAGGCTTGGAATCATTAGACCTAAAAGTTTAGAGCTTGAGGAAGTCATGGATAGAAGGAACCTTGGGTCATCTGGTTCAATTTCCTTGTTTTTCAAATAGGAAGATAGGAAGAGACTACGTCCAAGCTGAGTCTAGACTAAGTAAGTGGCAGAGTTGGACCTAGAATTAAAAGTCTCCCTGAGTCATCTGATCTCTCTCCTTCCTCTCCCCATTCCAAATGCCCATCTCTACCCAGTAAATTCTATATCTACTCTTCAAATCCCAGACCATTGTCACTTCTAGGAAGCTTTCCTTGGTTTACCACTCTTTACTTGGAAGTCATCTCTCCCTCATTTGATTTCACAGTTGTTTTATTCTCTTTTTTATATTTCATAAAACATGAACTATTACAAAAAACTAAACGAAAAAGAAAACACAAAACATTATTTCCCCAAGGAGACGGTGGTGAGCTGAAAACTTGGCCAAAAAATATATTTGAACTGAAACGTAGTATGACTATGTCCCTTACACATTTCTGTTTCAGCCTTACCTCTCTATAACTATGCTGAACTCTGGATTCTTCTGCCTCCTACTTTGGAAGTTAGTGCTTTATATTTCTCTTCCTTCTTCTCTGTGCCTCACTTTCCAAACTCTTTTTCAGGAATAAATAATTGAATTAACATTACGTTTACTCTTTGCAAGGGCCGGACAATCTGTTGCCCTATGGCTCCTTTCCATAATCCCTAAACTTCCTAAACTTCCAGCTAGTTAGAATGTAAGCTCCTCATAAGTAAGAATTCTTTCATTCGTTGTATTTATATCCCCACAACTTAGCACAGTCCTAACACATGGTAGGTGCTCAATAAATACCTGTTTGTGTGTATATATATATATTTAATTTATATACATATATATGTACATTTACACACATATATAAACACACATATACTATTTATTTCTTTAAATACTTGTTTTCCCTCCTCCAAGTAGAATGTAAACTGAAGTCAGGGATTGTTTAATTTTGCTTGATACCCCCAGTGCTAAGGACAGTGCCTGGAACACAGTGGTACTTAATACATGTTTGTTTAATCAAATCTAATTGAATTCAGTTGTTTCTGGCACTTTGGACTCTGGGTCTCCAGAGATTTGGACATATGGAAGCGAATGGTGTGGGACCTAGGGAATAATGTGAGCAAAGAAACAGAAGAGAGATAATATAAGATGTGTACAAGGATAGTAATCTATCCACATGAACTAATTATCCAAGTGTAAACTTCAAAGTTATTTTTAATTATTTCTAAAAGTTATATTTAGTTTGTTATTTCTATTATTCTCACTTACTTATCACATCCACTCAGTTACCAACTCCTATTATTTCTAGTTCCTAAATATCCACAATCTTAGGGTGTTAATAGTAGGAAAGCCCTTAAGGATACTCTGGTTTAAGCCCCTTATTTTAGAGATGTGAAGTTAAGGCTCCAAAAGGACTGTAGTCTTCTCTCTCAAGGTCACACAGAAAGAGTCAGGACTGAGATTTCATGACTTCTAATCCAGGGGCTCCCCCCACCTGTTTATCATGCTGGTCTCTCCCATCCTTTTCTTCCTCTCCTCTCTCACAATCCCCAGCCTAGTCCAGACCCTGAATTGGGGTTCGAACCTCCTAATTGGACTCCTTTTTTCTAGTCATTCCCTATCCATTCCATCAGTCATCTTCTAAACACAAAATTCTGATCATACTCCTTTGAATGAATTCCTGTTATCTGCAGGAAAAAAGACCAAACTGCTTAGTGTGGCCATCAAAGCTCTTCCCTAATATTTACCAGTACCCACCAGATTCCAGGCACTATGCAAATCATTTTACATTTATCATCTCATTTGGTGCTTACAACACACCGGGAAACAGGTGCTTTTGTTATTACAATTATTCTTCTTTTACAGTTGAGGAAACTGAAACTGGCGGATAGTGTGACTTGTCCAAGTTTACATAGCTAGTAAGTATCTGAGACTGGATTTGAACTCAGATCTTCCTGATAGCCAGCTTAGCTTTCCAGCTACTGTACTACTCAGCTGTCATTCTAACATGGCCCTAACTAACTATCCCAGCCTCATCTCCTGCTCCTGTTCTCTATTGATCATTCCACTGTCCTTCACTAAAATTTTGACATATTTAAGAAATACACCAAACTATAAATAATTTTGGGAGTTGCTGGCTTTATGTATAATTTTTTGCTGTCATTTTTGTCCTTGACAGTATTTGGATATCTATGTTTATTGATGCTAAGTTTATTTATTTTTTTCAAATCTCTTTCACAATCTCCCTCCCCCACCTCTCACCCCACCACCACTGAAACACTTTGGGAAGGAGAGCTCCACCCCAACTTCAGGGAGGGAGGAAGAAAGGGAGGGAGTTAATCAGGCTTGGCAGCTGGTTCTGAGAGGGGGCCAGCCCCTGCAATATGCAAATGTGAACTATTTCCAGCAGATGTATAATCTCAGGATGGCGCCCACGACCACTACCACTGCCACCCAAAAATCTGGTTTTTTCTAACCCACCTATACTTGGTGGGCCCCAGAAACTTTTCTTAGCACAGTTGGCAGGGGATCAGTCTCATAATCTGAAGGTGCTAAATTGGAGCCTCAGAAAGGGTCTCCTGCATGAGAGATGAGCGATACAGTGGAAAGAACATTGGCTTTGGCCCTTGAATCCTGCTGCTGACAATGACTAGTAGATTCCAGGGGTGAGTTGGGTAACCTGTCCAAGCCTCAGTTCCCTCATCTGTAAAATTATCCTAACAAGACCTGAGATGCTTTTTTCCCCCCTATGATTGTGAGGATTTAATTTCTAGACTAGATCTATGATTTCACTGATGTTAGGAAGCTCCCACTATGGTAGTATTCTCTTACCAATGCAAATTGGCACTTCCTCTATAGTCTTACAGGGTCATCTAGGGGCAATGAGCTGACCAGTAACTTGCCCAGGATAACCCAGCAAGTACCAGTCAAAGGAAGAACATGATCCCAGGTCTGTTGGACTCTGAGGCAAATTCTCTAGCCTCTCCACCTCTAAATTACTCTTTCTCTACATATATACATACATATATACATACACATACATGTATATATATATATATAAATAGATATACATTATATCCCATACATATAAAGTAACTACATATTATATATAGTCAAAGTTTACAGAACACTATGTATATGTATAAATAGGTTTTACAGAACCCCATAAATATACAAATACATACATACATGTGCATATACAGACATAGCTATATGTATTATATTTACAAATATATTCACATATACATGTAAAACAATTTTATATTTTTATATAATCAAAGTTTATACAATTCACTATTTATATATAAATAGGATTATAGAACATATATATGCTCATCTATGTATATACACATGTATATGTACAAACATAGCTATATGTATTATAAACCTATATATTATATACACATATATACATGCAAAGCAATTTTATATATAATCAAAGTTTACAGAACACTATATATGTATACACATACAGATTTATCCACATATACATAGGTATATATAGAATGAATTTAAATATGTAATAATTATATATTATATTTAATCAAAGTTTACAGAATACTATATATATATTGCATAAATAGGTTTATAAAACCTACATTATATATACAAACATAGTATTCATACATATGTATTTATACAAACATGCATTATATATACATTTATAGGTACATATGTGCATGTGAGGTAATTTTATATATTATATCTATATATTTATTAATATATAATCTATAATATAATAATAAAATTAATATATTATCTATAATATGTAAGTTTATAAAACACTATATGTTTACAGAACATACACATGCACACATATGTAAATATGCATGTATATATAATATATATTATTCTCTGTGTATGTTTATATATAGACTGTTCTGTAAATTTTGAAGTCTTTTATAAATACCAGCTATTCTTGTAGGTCATCTGTCAAGGCTATTTTTTGAACAGTCAAAGAAAAGATGGGAATGTTGAAAATAGTGGGGATGTTTATTTTGGAGAAGACTTATCAAGGGCGTGGTCTCTGTGCTTGACCCCAAATGATAGAACTAGGAACAAAGAGGCAAATTTTCCTTTGGTGTAAGAAAATATTTCCCAATGATTAGAGCTATTTCAAAGTAGAAATAGGATGCTTGGGAGGGAGCAGTTAGTCAGTCAACAAACAATCGGCTTATTATTGTGTTTTGGCTCATACCAAGGGAAGGCCCAACTTGAAACACACAGAGACTGAGAAATGAGAGAATAACTGTAAGGGGAAATGAGTCAGGGACAAGAGGATGACTAAATGTCAGGAACAGAGAGGGTTCTCGAGTCTCAGATCTTTGGCCACAGAAGGAGGCAGAAAGGGCTCAACAACAAGCTAAGAAAATCTGCCCTTGGACTTGGTGATCCAGTATATGCAGATTTCCAATCAGTCCTCCTACTCATGGGAATGTGGGGCTTTGGAAATCATTTTATTTTACAGAAGAGGAAGCTGAGATCCACAAGGCGTTGCATCTTTCCCAAAATCACACAGAGGGCCAAGTGTTTGAGTCTGAGTCTCCACATACAGGACTCTTTCCATTGACCTGTAAGGATCTTCCATTTTTAAGGTCATGTGCTGAATTACAAGGTCCTCTGGTGTTTGCTGTTTGCAGACTACAAAAATCATTTGGTTTGATGGAAGAAAAATCCATCTTAAAGATTTTCCAGAAGCGAGATTTCTCCCATGCTAATGTGAACCAGTTCAAGATTCCTTGATGTATATGATGGCAAAAATGACTTTGTTCAATGACCCATCTGATTATTAACATCAAGAGAGGAATAAAACAGAGTGAAACATGATTGCCAAAGGTGTTTGTCTCCATTGAGGAGGCTGTCCTGCATGGCTGCCAAATAAAAGAACATTTTACAATTGATGGTAGGTCCTGCAGATGCTCCTCTGCATAGATGACATTGTCTGATTGCACCAAGTCCCAGAACATTACAGGGCCTTCTAAATGAGATTCACAATCACCTGAATTTAGCCACGGCTGATCTTTGTTTCCATATTAGGGCAGCTCAAATGCTTTGGGCGAGGGCCATGGGCTTCATAGAGATGAAAAAACTATCCACATTCTTTCCTTTTTTGGGGAGGGGGAGGGCATCTTGGGTGAGGCAACAAGCCAGGTACTAGTTAAGATCTGGTTCTTATTTCTACCTTCAAAAGTTGGGAACAGATTCCAAGAAGTCAATGTAAATAGCTGATAGGCATGTTTCCTTTTGTTTGTTTGTTCTGTTTTATTCTTTTTAGCGGTAGGAGGTAATTATTTTATTTTTTAAACTTTGCTTAGTTTCTTTTTTTATTAAAGCTTTTATTTTCAAAACATATACATAGATAATATTCAACATTCACCCTTGAAAAACCTTGAGTTCCAAATTTTTCCTTTCTTCCCTCCCACCTTCTCCCCTAGAAGGCAAGTAATCCAAAATATGTTAAACATGCAATTCTTTTATACACATTTCCACAGTTATCATGCTGTACAAGAAAAATCAAATCAAAAAGGAAAAACATGAGAAAGAAAACAAAATACAAGCAAACAACAACAAAAAAGTGAATCCACATTCAGTTCCCACTGTCCTCTCTCTGGATGCTCTCTTCATCACTGAACAGATGGAACTTGTTTGAATTATCTCATCCTTGAAAAGAGCCACATCCATCAGAATTGATCATTGTATAGTCCTGTTATTGCCGTGCACAATGATCTTGTGAATCTGCTCGTTTCACTCAACATCAGTTCATGTAAGTCTCTCCAGACCTCTCTGTATTCATCCTGCTGGTCATTTCTTACAGAGCAATACTATTCCACAACATTCATATATCATAATGTATTCAGCCATTCTCCAATTGATGGGCATCCACTCAATTTCCAAGATAGTTGACCTAGCTTGTGAAGCATTTTTAAGGACACGAGGCTCCAGAAAGGTGAATTTCTTTTCAACATTCTATTATGAGATAATTTAGAATGATTTTACTGAAGGTTCTGACTCCCAATCTAGAATATTCCACAGAGAAATTAGGAGACAATATATGAATCCTTCATGCCCAGAATGTTATTTCTCCTTTTCTCCACTTCCTTAAGACTGTGCTCAAATCTCATCTTCTAAGAAAGTTTTTCCTATGTTATTTCTCCCCCACTCCTCATCTGCTAGCTTTTTCCCTCTGAAATTACTTCCTTTGTTGTTGTTGTTTTTGTTTTTGATTAGTCACGTCTGACTCTTTGTGACCCTATTTGAAGTTTGTTTTTTTGACAAAGATACTGGAATGGTTTAGCATTTCCTTCTCTAGCTCATTTTTACAGATGAGGAAACTGAGGCAAACAGTTACGTGACTAGCCCAAGTTTACACAGTTATTAAGTATCGGGGGCCAGATTTGTATTCAAGTCCTCCTGACTCTAGGGCTAGCACTCTGTCCACTATCTGCCTAGTTATCTCCCCCCTCCCCATCCTGCATCATCACCTAGGGTCTTTACAAACCTCTCCAATATCTAGACTTGTGCTGGGTCCTACTTGTTGAGGGTAAGGACTGAATTATAAAAAGAGACAAAGAAAACATAGTTTGAGATTCCCAGGAGCTCACAGCTTCCCCTGGTGGGGGGGGGGGGGAAGGCTGGACACAACCAGATGATCACATAGAAAGTGAGTATTTACCAGTTGAACAATAAAAGTTGTGGGAGGTCAGAGTGCAGAGAAACTGGGAAGGTCAGGGAGGCCTTCTTGGAGGAGGCTTGCTGAGGAGAGGAGGGGGACAGAGCTCTCTGAGTGAGAGGAATGCCCTTGAACAAGGGCATTGAAGTAGGACTCAGCCTGGTGTGCCAGGGAGACAGATTATGGATAATAAATCTTCTTCAGCAAAGGGGTGATCATTTATTAAATGCTTTATGCATTTCAAAGCTCTTTCAAATCCATTATCTCTCTTGATCCCTGCAGCAGTTCCAGGAGAGAGGCGGTGCAAGGATGAGTCTTCCTGTTTTTAAGACTAACTATCAACAAGAGAGCAATTGAATAAGATTAAGTGTTCTCTGGTACTGGGGGAAGAGCCCGCTCTGGGAGTTCTAGGCACAGAATGACAGGTTCAAAGCTGGAAGAGCTTTTGATGATTATTTGGTCCCAGCCATTCATTTTACAGATGAGGAAACTGAGACCAAAGGAGGGAAAATGATTAGGCCAATGTTGCAGGAGAGGTGAGATTTGAACCCCAGTCCTTTGAATACAAATTCAGCTCTCAGGGTAGCTAATTGGTGCAGTGGATATAGCACCAACTTTGAAGTCAGGATAGCCTGAGTTCAAATCTCGCCTCAGACACTTGACATTTCCTAGTTGTGTGACCCTGGACAAGTCACTTAACCCCAATTGCTTCAGCAAAAAAAAAAAAAAAAAATTCAGCTCTCAATTCTGATGCACCATGTTCCCCTGCTATGACATTCATCTGCTCTGAAAGTTTAAATAGGTGAACTTCCCTTTCTGGTTTTCTGTTTCACTATCTTTTTAGAGGGAGAGAGTAATTCTTACCCTATTACCTTCCTGGAGCCATTGTGGCTCAGTTACTTACCCCTGTTTGCCTCAGTCCCCTCATCTGTAAAATGAGATGGAGAGGGAAATGGCAAACCACCCTAGTATCTGTGCCAAACAGGGTGGCTAAAAATTGGAACTGACAGGAATGACTGAACAAAAACTAGCCTGCTAAGTGACTGTTGGAGAATCACTTGTTCAGTTTGAATACATAACTGGCATTGAGTTTGCATGGATCAATGGATTTCTTCTAAGACTCCCATTATTGGGGTGGTTGGATGGGTAGAGCACTGGGCCCAAAGTCAGGAAAATCTGAATTCAAATCCAGCCCCAGGCGCTGACTAGCTGTTTAACTCTGAGCAAGTTCACCTCCGTCTGCTTCTGTTTACTCATCTATAAAATGGGATAATAATAAGAACACCTCCCAAGGTTATTGTAAGGATCAAAGGAGATAATGTTCTTATAAAGCACTTGGCCCAGCTCCTGACACATAGTGTTAGCTCAATAAATACTCATTTCCTTCCCTCCTTTTGAATCTAAGCCTTGCTTTTCCTACTATCCAACTCAATTCAATTTCATAAACATTTATTAAGCTTTATTGTACTGCCTCCCTCCCTATGTTAGTTCCTATAGGTAGATTAAGCCTAGATTGTGGAGGGCTTAGAATGAAAAGGCAGAAGGAGGCGGCTGCCATCAGAGATGACGTTTGTTCTGGGCCTGAATACCCCATCCTTGCCAATCAAAAGAAAACTGTTTATGCAGACAAGGAGAGTAAGAGGAAATGATCCATCCTGTACCCAGAGAATGAAAAGGTTTTCCCAGCGATCACACTCCTCCCTCTCTCTTCTTCAGGGTTCTTTTCTGCTGGGATTAATAGTTCCCCATGGCACAGGTACCCGTCAGCAAACTCAGCTGTGTTGACGTCAGAGCTTCTGGGATGCTCAAAATCCCCAGACTATGCTACAGGATGCTGAAGGAAATGTCACTAAGCCCTAGTTTCTAATGTCTGGAGTTGCCATATATGGAGCCTTATAAGGCTGGGGGGACAGATCCTGTTTCCTTTCTCAGTGTTTTAGAAGCTATTAATTTAATTCCATATAGGTCTTTACTTGATACCATTGATCCCTCTGTCCTGTGGACAGAGGACTTGGAGAAGACATAAGAGAAGAAGAAACTGGGACAATGGGCATTGCCCTGGAGGAGAGAGTCCCTCGTATAGATAAGCATGGCCAGCATGGGGAGAAAGCGAAAAACCAGGCCCTAGGAGATTGGAACCTGAAAATGTTTAGTCTAGAGTCTAGAAGGCTGTTCTGGATAGGACTCCAGGTATAGTGGGGAAGCAAGTTATTAAAATTAAATTTAATTTAAAGGTGATAGGAACTTTTCAGGTTAACCTTATCAGGTTTCTGGCCATTGTACAAATGAGGAAGCTGAAACACAGACTATAGACTTTGAGCCTATACTGAGGACTTCCTGACACTAAGTCCACTGCCCCATTTACTGTACAATGCAGCTTCCTAATGTGATCTTTGATTTCAATTCTTAGAAGGATTGCCATGAGGTAGAGGGACTAATGTTGACTGTGACCTTAGAGCAGTGGTCCTCAAACTTTTTAAATGGGGGCCAGTTCACTGTCCCTCAGACTGTGGGAGGAGGGCTGGACTATAGTAAAAACAAAAGCTCACGCTCTGTCTCCACCTCTCAGCCCGTTTGCCAGAACCGGGCAGGCCACATAAACATCCTCAGTGGCCGCATCTGGCCCACGGGCCCTAGCTTGAGAACCCCTGCCCTAGAGGGTAGGGCTAAGAGCATTAGTGCAAAAGAGGAATAAAATATGAGAGAATATAGAACTGGGAGAAATAGAGTAAATTATAGGGAAGCAAGCTCTGGTTTGAGACAAGGAAATAATTCCTAAGCATCATAGTCATTACCCAAAAGTATTGTTAATCGGAGAAGGTAGTGAGTCCCCTGACACAGGACATATGCAAGCAGGGATGACTGCTTGTCTTATATTGGAGAGAGAATTCTTGTTTAGGTGGTGGTTAGTTTTACTCTGAGATTCTTTCCAACTATGAAATGACCCTATTCTGTGATTTTATGGTTTGCCTAATGTCACTCAGAAAATCAATGACTAAACTCACATAGAGTGAGAGTAAACTCATAGTAGCAGAATCAGAACTGGTAACTAGAATTCAGGTGTCCTAGCTCCCAGTTTACTGCCCCCTGATCCTGACATTAGCATAGGGCTTCACAATTTATAAAAACGTCTTGTGTTCATTATCTCTTTTGGTCCTCATGAATCATCTTTGTTTTAGGGAAAAAGAATCTAGAATAGAGGGTCCTTAACTTGGGGATCATGAATTTAAACATGTATTATTTGTGTTTATATATATATATAATATATATTGATAACTATTATTTCAATAACTTTACACATGTACATAATATATATTTATATGTATATATATATTTTTTTGATAATGATTTCAAAAGAGTAATGGAGCCTGTGAGGTGGGGATTGTTGTCTTCTTGGAGAAGGCAGCTTCGTAGCTGGCACAGTGGATAAAAAGTTCAGGAAGGCCTGAGTTAAAATCTAGCCTCAGACATTTACTAGCTCTGTGACCCTGGACACCTCTTTCTGCCTCAATTTCCTCCTTTGTAAAATGGGGATAATAATAGCATCCATTTCCCAGGGTTGTTGTCAAAAGAACCAGTGAGATAATATTAATAAAATGCTTTGTAAGCCTTAAGGGCTATAAAATGCTAGTTATTATTATTATTATATAAAGGAAAATTATGGTTCAGAGATATGGTGGTCACTCAACAATTTGGGAGTGTAGAACAAGTCTGTGTTTAGAGATTATATGAGGTGTTTTTACAGGCACGATGATAGGGGCTCCATTTTCAGTGGTGTCTGAGGTTAGGTGTCCCCAAACCATTTACACACCAATGAGAGATAGTTTCAGAACAGAACCATTTTTATGAAATGATTGGATTCAATCCTAACCAAGTCACACACTGGAGCCTTGGTTGAAGATCCTTAATCCTGAAGCTGGGAAGAGTCAGGAAATACACTGCATGAGAGAGGTCAGATTCTGAAAATACCTTGAGGGATTAGAACATGGGATTTTGATTCTGGTCATCTGCTCATAGATTACCTCCTAATCTTGATCACAGATTGGGCCTTGACTCCAAACACATTTAATTGGTCAAAAAAGGGACAGAGCCCAACTGGATCTGTGGTGAATCATCTTTATTTAAAAAAAAACAAGGTCTAGAGTGGAGGGTTCTTAACTTAGGGATCACGAATTCAAATATAAATATATGTAGATATATATGTATATTATATATGTTATACATATTAGGTATATTTTGATAACTATATATGTACATATACATCTATATGTATATATCTTTATACTATAAATACTATTTCAAAATAGTAGAAAGGAAACAAGTATTTATTAAGCACACATTCTGTGCCATACACTTTACATATCAGATCATTGGATTCTCTGAACAGTGTTGGGAAATGTAGCAGTCCTGTTATCTGCATTTTACAGATGAAGAAACTGAGCCAAAAGAAGATCAAATGACTTTGTCAAGATCACACAGTTAGCAAATGACTGATGCTTTTTGTGAATGCAGATCTTTCTGACTCTGTGTGGCTCTTTCCACTGATCAACTTAAATGCCTCATTGTGATTCTATGTATTTATCATACCCTTATCTATAGATGCTCTTAAAGACATATTTTTCCTTTTTTGCACCACTGAACCCTTCCAAGATATCTTGGAGTTTACTATCTACATTTCTTTCTTAAAGACCAATCTGATTCTATTTGGCCACTAATAGGCCCCAGTTTGGTCACTGTTTGGGTCCAAATTGACTCAAACTGAATGTAAATAGAAATCACTTCTGCTTTGGCCAGAAGCTCTGAGGATCTTCCCTTCCCAGTTATTTACTCATTCATTCATTTATTTATTTAAATTATTTTTTTTTGGGGGGGGAACTAGGTGAAAGAGATTTTTTGCCTCAATTGCTACCTAGTCTTCCAGGGCCATCTCCAGTAGTCTTGAGCTATATCGTGCCAGTGGACCCAGATGTCTCTGGAGTTTAAAGTGAGGCTGGTGACTTTGCACAGTCCTCCCTCACTTAAATCCAATTCACTTGAATGTCATAGCATCACCTCCCTGATGTCATGTTTCTCTGAGAATAAACAAACAACAATTTTATTTTATTCATTTAAAAACATTAGATATCTATAGACTGCACCAGACTGCCAAGGAGGCACAAAAAAAAGATTGAGAATCTCTGGTCCAAAGGGGATAACTGTGTCTTTGTATTTTAGCTCAGAAAGAAGAGATGGATTTGTCTCCCACAGAGGTGATTCATTGGACCTCTTCTGCCTTCCACTTAGCTCCCTCTTTCCACTTCTCCCACCCTCACCACCCTTGACTCCATTGTCTCACTCTCCCTTCTACCACCTGGGTTCCATGATTCTACTAGGACAGTGGGAGAGAAAAATTGCTTTGTTTGGGAGTGGAGGCTGGTTATATATAATGCAACAGAGGCCACTTCATCTTTGGTGACTCAAAGCTGCTGCTGCTGTGCCTCCATGTGGGAAATAGGGCATGAGTATCACTTAGTAATAGAAGCTGCTTGTCTCTCCTCCCCACTCCTTTGGGGCGTTCCACAGACACTGACATTGTAAAGAGAAGTTTAACAAATCTCACTCTGATCTCCAGAGCAATTAGTATGTACTGACAATGACCCTTGAGTGACCAGGTTTGTGCTCAGCCGGGAAGGGGCAGCAGTGTCAGGTTGTGATGAGGAAGGAAAGGAAATGGAAAGGGGAGAAAACCAAAGCCCTTTTCTCTCGGAGATTTGGGACTGCCTGAAGAGATTAAACTCACCTAGAGGTAGCAGAATCAGAGGGTTACAAAACCTCAGTCACAGGTAGAAGACCATGGAACATAGATTTGTAGATCAAAGGATGTCAGAACAGCAGGACAGAAGACAGAATAACTGAGATGAAAGGTACCCCAGAACATAGTTCATAGATTGTCATCATCCAATGGGTCCTGAAACCATAGGACATAACATTTCAGTCCCAGAAGGCACCTCAAAGGGTATCTGACCAATTCTCCCTTCCAATGCAAGATCCCTTTAGTCTCTGACAACATATCATCCAGTCTCCTCTGAAACAATGTGAGAATAATACGAGACATAATCAGCAAATCTTCCAACAAAAATTCATCCATATCTATTGACCCTGAGCTTGGAACTGTGAAGAAAACAGAAATATAGGGGATCTAGTATAATCCTGGAATTCACAATCTGATAAGGGTGATAGCAATGCACAAATGTTTAAATGATGATGCAAAAATCAGATTGTATTGAAGAACTATAGGACCCTAATCCCTTGTATATGTGCAGAGCCTTCTAGTTCACATATTATTGTCTTCTTCAGAGCCCCAGCTCCAAGGTCATTTCCTCTGTTGTTTAGTCAGTCAGTCAACTAGCATTAAGTAATGCTTACTATGTGTCAGCCATTGTGCTAAATTCTAGGAGAAATGAAGAGATACAAAAACAACACAACAAAACTAATGAGTAAGAAAATTTATAAACAACTATTTAAGAGGATATATAGAGGATAAACTAGTATAGTCTCAGAAGGAAGCTATCCTCTTGTTGGAAACAACCATCTTCTCTGGAGCTCATATGACACTTATCTATGTCTCTCTCTTAAGTGTTTATGTACTATATATATTACAAATATACGCGAGTATATTATGCATAGTTCAGTGACTCTGGGAGGTCAGAGGTTATGCCTTATCTCTCTCAATGTTGATCATATGGTTCAACACACAGTAAATTAATAGATATTTGTGAAAAATGTATTTTATTGAAATGGAATCACAGAGCAACTCTAAGATAGGATAGGATAGAATTGGGTAGGACAGGACAGGACAGGATAGAATAGGATAGGATAGGATAGAATTGGGTAGGACAGGACAGGACAGGATAGAATAGGATGGGATAGGATAGAATTGGATAGGATAGGATAGGATAGAATCATTGTCCTCATTTTATATATGGGGAAACTATGGAACAGAGAGAAGTGATTTGATCCAAGTCACATAACAGGGCTTTTTCCACTCCATAGTACTTTCATATAGGAAGCATTGTGAAGGTAAATGTAGTTCATTGCAATTTTAATGGTATGGACCAAAAGTCAGGGAAAGATGAGGGCCTTGAATTGGGTGTGAGAGGATTCCTTTGGGAGGCAGAAGTTTATGTGGATCTTGAAGGCTAGATAGGAGATGGAGAGAAGGAACAGAGGAAGGCACCAAAGTCCTAAGAGAATGGGAAGAGAAGGGATACTGGGAATAAAGGTAGAAGTAGAGAAAACCAAGGTATGATCTGGAGAGTGAACAAAATGGTCTGGATAGAAGTTTATAGGAATGGAGATATAGGAAATTAGTGAAAGGTAAGGCTGGAGCGATTAGGAAGCAAAGCAAATGTGAGCATGTGCGCCCCCACATAGAAATGAGAGGAGGAATTAAAAGGAAGGATAGACCAGTGTGTGTTGAAATAACTGGAGAGGATCTTCTTGTAGAGTGGGCTTGATGGATGGTCAGGAGGTGAAGGAGCAGAGAAAGAATTATATGTAGGGAGGGAAGTGGGATAGAAGCATAGTATACGTGGAGGCAGTTGAAGAAATTTGACTGCACTATATGAGAAAGAAAGAGGTCATACGTTTATTTCTTCAGCATTTTGTGCAAAACAGTGTGTTAAAGCCTAGGGAAATATGAAGGTCAAATAAGATATAGACCTCACTCTGTAGAACTTTAGAGTCTAGAAAACACATAAACCCCAAACAACTATAATATGCAACATTGCATGGCAAGTGTTTGAGAGAGAGAGACAAAAAAAAAAAGCTGTTTGTGATTTCTGAAAATAATTAATGGGAAGATCAAAAAGGGTTTATCAAGAAACATTTGTTGAGCTTTAAAAATGAATAAATTTTTTTCTCATTTAATTATTTTACTTTATTTTTTTCTCAGTTACATCTAAACAAAGACTTTAACATTCATTAAAAAAATTATGTTCCATATTCTCTTTTCTCATCTTCCTTCCTCATCCTTGAGAAGATAAGCAATTTGATATAGATTATATCTGTTCAGTCATGCAAAATATTTCCATATTAGCCAGATTAAAAAAAGATCAATAAAGGAAAAAAATTAAAAATATGCTTCAATCTGCATTCAGACTCCATGTAAGTAAGTAGCATTTTTCATGATAAGTGCTTTAGAATTGTCTTGGATCATTGTATTGCAGAAAATAGCTAAGTCATTCACACTTAATTTTTGTATAATATTGCTGTTACTGTGTAGAATATTCTCTGATTCTGCTCATTTCACATGAGTAAAGGTGCTTGTTGGGAAGTAGAAGTTAGAAAGATGAAAAATAGGTAACAGTGATGTCAAACCATCCAGATATACTCCAATGTCTAGATATTTTGAAATGTATATAGTCAGTCACATACACAGAGAGTTGGTTGACCTGCTCAATGTTTGAGCAAATTGAAGAGTCTATCTTCTTGGGCTTCTGCTTAGTGCTTTAATGAACCAGCATTGGACAAGATATCAAGAGATCATCTAGTTGTCCAGTTCTGGAGCATAATCTCAACAAATCATGAATATCCTGAAAGTTCCCTAATTAACCTTATCAAAATTTTAACTCCCCTATACTGAGCTCATCAGCCTTAAAGGTATTCAGTTTTAAGTGATTTTAAGTTTAATTTAGGCACCATCCTTCTCAGACAGGGGACTTTTTGAATAGGGGAAATAAGACCTCTTTGAACAGTTCTGATATTTTGCTATTAACTCTCCCTTTTCTTATGTGAACATTCCAGGTTCTAAGAGTCATTTCAGGCTCAATATCATGCAATCTATTTTCCAATGCCCTTTTTTCCACTCTGGAATTCTGTATATCAAACTACCCAGATACATTTAAATATCTAGGTATTTGGAACTTTGTAGTCAGTCAACTTTAGTCAAACAAATCTCCTTTCCCCCTCAATGTTCTCATTTTCCTTTCATTTCTGAGACCCTGATAATGTGAAATGGTCTTAATATTTTAGAATTATATTATTTTGGGGAGGAGAAAGATATTTGCTGCTGCCTAAATAAGGCTGAAATCCCTGGAGTGGATGACAGGTCATCTACGTTCTCATGAGGAAAGTTGGGTCATGGAAGCATTGCTCCAGGGGCCTATCTTGTTCTCTAGGGCTCTCAATTCAGCATGAAATTGGATGACTCACCAAGGCATAGCAAAAAGTGAACTCAGAAGTCAGTTTGGAGACAGCAGGCAGGTGAGTGAATCACTGAGTATTCATTGCCTGTAATATGATTCATCTTGCCCCTGCCTCCACCCCCTACAAAGAAACAAATCTCTCTCTTAACCTCCACCTGATGATTTTCCCCACTGAGTTAGTGTCAGAGTTGGGTCCAGCATTCAGGTCTCCTGAATCCTTTGAGTTATAACATCACAGGCTGCCAGAGACCTCAGAGATCATATAGTTAAACCCTTTTATCTCACATATAAAAACACTGAGACCCTGAGAGATTAAATAACATGCCTCAGGTCACAGAGATAGCAAATGGCAGGGCTTTCACTTGAACCAGGTCTAGGATTTGAACAAAGTTCTTTTGGCTCTCAACCCAATGTTCTTTTTCCTGCACCATCCTGGATCTTAGAGCCCAGCCTAATTCCCTAAGCCAGCTCACTTCCCACTATTCCAAATCTCTTTTTTTGATTGATTGAATACAGAGACATGAGTTATAGTTTCAACTCTAATTTGTTTTTTTAAGGTCTAGCAACTTACTTTTCCTCTCTGATCTCAGTTTAATTCTCTATTAAATGGGTATCTGCTTACCTCCAAAGATGGTAGTCAGATATGGTAATAGGCAAAAGTTGCCCAGGTACCCATCCATATATCTTAAAGGGATCATTTAAAAAATAAACTCCTCCCCCAAGAGATATATATGCATATGTATATATGTGTATATATATATATTTATATGTATATATATTGGTGGTCAAAAGATGGGTACTTTTCATCAGAGCTGGGAGAGACTTTGAAAATAATCTTGTTTAGTCACATTATTTTAAGTAGGAGAATGTGGAAGTCCAGAAAAGTTAAATGCTTTCCCAAGACCACATAGCAAGCCATGAGCTTAAGGATTAAATTTCAAGCCTTCTGACTTCTAATCTAGGACCTCTTCTACCTTTCCTCTTTTTTTTAAACACCTAATAGTGTTGAAAAGCTTTTTTGTTCAATATTAAAATGTTATAAAATGGTAACACTATTACTACTACTACTATCATTATTAACACAATGAAATTAAGAACATATTTATGTACAATGCATAATGAGTTCACATTTCTAATTACTAATGTAATCAGCAAAATGATTGTTAATTACTGTTACTATTTATATTATTATTAATTTATACTATATAATACTACCTCAATCAAAGACTTTCTTACTGGTAAGGAAAGAAGGCATTTGGTTGCTGCTGCTTCAAGATCTCTTCACTTTAACAAAAGACTTAAAATAAATTCTTTAAAAATTCTTTTGAAGAAATGTGAAGATTTAGTCTCCAGTTCTTCTTAGGGTTCCCAAAATACTTTTCACATCACCAAAAAGAAAAATACAAAATATCAGTCAACTCATGATTTTTTTTTTTACAAAAATGCCACCTGTATCCCTTGTCAGCTTCCCTGAGACATTGATTTAATCCTTCTCTGCTGTCCATGGTGCTGATGGAGACACGTGCCCTTTCTGGGACCTCTCTCCCTCCTTATCTGCCCAGTTAGATGTGAGTAGTCTATAATATATCTGTGTGTGCAAATGTGAGTTTGAGGTCCTTCTAGAAACAATTCTGCTAAGTTTGTAGTGTAAATAAGATCTCACACAACATTTTGTTTGCCCCTCTGCAATGCACTTATTACCATTTTATTGTGTACCATATTTTCTTGTGTTTATGTCTTTCCTTGCTGATCTGCCTCTAATCTAAACATAGAAGAGTCATAGGAAGTACTTAATAAATGTTTGATCAATAAATGAATGAGTGAATTTCCCCAGCTTAAAATACTTTTTCCTTTCTCAGATGTTTTGGACCACATTTCTTCATCCCTTAACATTCTTTCATGCCTCATCATTATTTGCATTTGCTATTATATTGTAAGATCCCTGAAACCAGGAACTCTGACATTTTAAATTTCAGTGATGATCATGGGGCTCTATATGTTGTAGTCAATCAACAAATATTTGTTGCATCTCATTACTTTGAATTGGGGGAGGGGCTTAACAATGAAAAACACACACACACACACACAAACTTAGAGTCAAAAACCTGAATTTTATTTCTGACTTATTGTGTAATGCTGAGAAAATTGATTGACCTTTCTGAGCCTCATTTACTCCTTCTTCTGAGGTGAAGATTCAGTGGAGAGAATTAGAAGATCTGTGAAGATCTTTGTGGCTCTTGCTTTCTAGGAACCTTTCTGATGAAGTTAAGTATCTTCAAAATTTGTGACTTATGATACATAACACAAAGATACCAGGACAAGGTGAGGACATTTAGACTCAGTTTAGGTATTTGTGGCATAGTAGAGCTCTTGAAATCCTGTTGGAGACTGAATTGGAATTTCTTTGGGGAGAATTAAAGACCTTAATTCTGAATGAAACTGAACTCTATCCTCCAAGGTACTCACAATGTTGCAGTGAGGGGACACCAGGAAGGAAATCAAGGTTCTTTTTCAGATAACTCATCATCTGGAAACAGAAGGAACAGATGCAGACTCAACCCTGAGGTAGAGTTGGAAGTCCATGGAGGGGTTGGGGGAGGGAGAAACAGAAAAAGTAGGTACAGTTCTGACTTTGGGAGAATTTGCAATTTTGAATATATGAAGAAGAAATTGTCCCAGGATTATAGGGAAATTCAAAGCCTGGAAAACAGAAGAGATGAGCCTGGATTCTATCCTCAGAGAGGTAAACATATGTGGAAGAAACAAAAGGAGCAGAACACATTTTTAGTCCATGAAAGTCATAGTTTGGAGGAGATGGAGAAAAATTGGATCCAAAAGAATCAAGCTATTATCAATGGGTTGTTACCAAACTGGAAGACTATTGCTAGTAGATCATCTTCTTGAGATCTACCTTCAACCAGAGCTGTTTAACCTTTTAATTAGTTACTTGAATGAAGACAAATATATGTTTATTAAGTTTACTGATGACATAAAACTGGAAAAGATATAATGACATATTGAATAATAGGAACTGATTAGAACTTTGAGGATAATCTAATAAAATAATATTTAACTGAGAAAAATGCTCTTGGGTTTGAAAATCATCTTCATATAATAGAAGTTGGTCATGTGAAAAACATTTGGAATTTTGATTGGACTCAATTTAGGCAATAATGATGGTTTCTGGAAAAGGCTACTTAAAATAATTTGAATTCACATAAATCATCAGCATTTTTATATGTTACCAAAAAAATCCAGCAACAAAAGCTACAAAGAGAAATTCCATTTAAAATAACTGTAGATAATGTAAAATATTTGGGAGTGTACCTGCCAATCAAAGTCAAGAACTATATAAACACAATTATGAAACACTTTCCATGCAAATAAATTCAGATCTAATATCTTGGAAAAATATCAAGTGCTTATAGATAGGCTGAGCTAATATAATAAAAATTATAATACTACATAAATTAATCTACTTATTCAGGGCCAAACCAATAAAACTCCCAAAAATTACTTCATACAGCTAGAAAAAATAATAACAAAATTCATCTGGAGGAACAAAAGGTCAAGAATTTCAAGAGAATTAATGAAACAAAATGCAAATGAAGTTGGCCTAGCTATACCAGACCTAAAACTATATTATAAAGCAGCAGTCATCAAAACCATTTGGTATTGACTAAGAAATAGAGTAGTTGATCAATGGAATGGATTAAGTTCACAGGACAAAATAGTCAATAACTATAGTAATCTGGTGTTTGACAAACGCAAAGACCCTAGCTTTTGGGATAAGAACTCATTATTTGACAAAAACTGCTGGGAAAATTGGAAATTAACATAGCAGAAAGTAGAAACCTACACCTAACACCCTTTATTAAAATAAGATCAAAATAGGTTCATGATTTAGACATAAAGAGTGATATTATAAGCAAATTAGAACAAAGGATAATTTACCTCTCAGATCTGTGGAGAAAGAGGAAATTTGTTGCTAAAGAACTTGAGTATATTATTGAATGCAAAATAATTTTGATATATTTGATAATTTTGATTATATTAAGTTAAAAAGGTTTTGTAAAAACAAAACCAATGCAGACAAAATTAGAAGGGAAGCAATAAACTGGGAAAAGATTTTACCTTCAGAAGTTCTGATCAAGGTCTCATTTCTAAAATATATAGAGAATTGATTCAAATTTACAAGAATCCAAGCCATTTTCCAATTGATAAGTGGTCAAAGGATATGAATGATGATGAAATTAAAACAATTTCTAGTCATATGAAAAGGTGATCTAAATCATTATTGGTCAGAGAAATGCAAATTAAGACAACTCTGAGATACATATCTCTCAAATTGGCTAAAATGACAGGAAAAGATAATGATGAATGTTGGAGGTGATGTGGGAAAACTGGGACACTAATACATTGGTGGAGTTGTGAATTGATTCAGCCATTTTGGAGAGCAATTTGGAACTATGCTCAAACTGTGCAAACCCTTTAGTCTATCAATGTTTCTACTGGGCTCATATCTTAAAGAGATCATAAAGGAGGGAAAGTGATCCACATATGCAAAAATGTTTGTGACAGCCCTTTTTTTGTACTGTCAAGAAACTGGAAACTGAGTGGATGCCCATCAATTGGAGAATGGCTGAATAAATTGTGGTATATGAATATTATGGAATATTGTTCTGTAAGAAATAACCAGCAGGATGATTTCAGAGAAGCCTGGAGATTATTATTCACGACAATAACAAGACTATACAATGATCAATTCTGATGGATGTGGCTCTCTTCAAAAAAGATGAATCAAACTACTTCCCCTTGTTCAGTGATAAAGAGCCATCTACACCCAGAAAGAGATGGGAACTCATGGGAACTGAGTGTGGACATAGCATTCTCACTCTGTTGTTGTTTGCTTGAGTTTTGTTTTCTTTCTGTTTTTTTCCTTCTTGATCCAATTTTTCTTGTGCATCAAGATAACTGTATAAATATGAATACATATACTGGATTTAACATATATTTTAACATATTTAACATTGGACTAACTGCCATCTAGGGGAGGAGGTTGGGGAAAGGAGGTGATAATTTGGAACAGAAGGTTTTTCAAGGGTCTATGTTGAAAAATTATCCATGCATATGATTTGTAAATAAAAAGCTTTAATAAAAAATCATAAAAAAGAAAAAAGAAAAAAAACTTAGAATTTACATATATGCATTTACTCCCTGCCAAAGCTCCTTTGTAATGATTCAAAAAGTTTGATGGATGAAAGAGTGAGAGATAAAACATTATTTTGGGGGAGATGGCAGGATCTAGTAAGAAGTTGTCTGTATTTTAATCTTTTTTTTTTTTAATGATTTTGTTTTCTTGTTTTAGGATGATATGATTCAGACATATTTGTAGGAAGTGAGAAAGTTATTAGTAGAAATGGAGGGACTAAAGATAATGTAAAAAGAAGAATGAACTCAATGTCAAAGTCCCGGAGGATAGTCTTAGTTTATAGTCTTAGTTATAAGCTATAGTTTATAGCTTATAGTTATATAGTTTATAGGTAATATTTGTGATAAAGGCTGTCACAACCTTAGCAGTCGCCACGTTGTCATAATGTACACAAATTAGTAGTATAGAATGATTAAAACTTACTTGATAGTCCATTAAAATAAACATCATAAACCTAAAAAAACATACAAAGATAGAAACAATGAGATGGTTCAGACCAGTTCCAATGGCCTTGTAATGAAGAAAGCCATCTGCACTCAGAGAGAGGACAGTGGGAACTGAATGTGGGCCACAACATAGTATTTTCACTCTTTGTTGTTGTTGTTTGCTTGCATTTTGTTTTCTTTCTCATTTTTTCCTTTTTGATCTGATTTTTCTTATGCAACAAGATAATTGTAGAAAAATATATAGAGGTATTGCACATGTTTAACATATATTGGCTCACTTGCCAACTGGTGAAGAGGATTGGGGTCGAAGAGAGGGAAAAAAATCAGAACACAGGTTTTAGTAGGGATGAATGTCAAAAATTATCCATGTATATATTTTGAAAATAAAAATCTTTAATTAAAAATTAATTTTAAAAAGTTAGTTTGTATTAAGAAAGGCAAAGATTGAGGTAAATGCCTCATCTAACTCCACCCTCATTTTCCCCACACTGATTCAATTTTATTCTATCACACACACACACACACATACACATACACATACACATACACACATACACACACTACCTCTATACAAACTGGCCAACTTATGATTCCTATACTCAATATCCCTATCTATGCCTGAAATGCTCTCCTTGCCTACCTCTGCCAATCTGTAGCTCCATTCAGGATTCACCTCATGTGCTATATCTTATATGATCTTTTCCCCAACCACTCTAGTCCCCTCCCTTTCCAAATTGCTCTGTATTTACTTTGCATGTATAATAGACTAGCCAATGAGAGTCCAGGCTTTTAGTCAATTTTATTCTCCCCTGCCTGGTGCCAATATACTTCAAAGTTTGGGGAACCTGCTTCCAAGAATGCATAATGGAGAAAGGCCATGCCCTCTACTTCAGAGCATGCACATGTTTTCCCTGCCTGGCTCCTGTCTACTTAATGCCTGCTGAATAAAAGCCTTTAATTGGATCCGAGATGGAACTGAGTATGCATACAAAAGGCATGGACTAGCCAAATATACTTTCCCTTACCCCAGCAGTTGGAATGAAAAGAAAGAAACACTATAAGCCTTTCCATAGGAAAGTCCCCACTTGGTAATCAAGTACCTTTGATGCCATAGTAGAATGCAAACACCTGAGGAAAGAGACTGTTTACACCTTTCTATTTGTTTTCCCCATTCTTGGCACAATACCTAACACAGGGTAGGTATTTAATAAAAGCTTTTTGAATTGGGTTAGAAGGAAGGAAACAACTATTTGTCAGGTGCCTACTATGTGCAAAGCTCTTTTTAATATTTATTTATTTATTTTTACAATAATTTAATGCATAGGTAATTTTTCAGCATTAACAATTGCAAAACCTTTTGTTCCAACTTTTCCCCTTCTCCCTCCCATGGCAGGTTGATCAATACATGTTATAAAGTATTTAATTTATACAATATATGTATACATGTCCAAACAGTTATTTTTCTGTACAAAAAGAATTGGACTTTGAAACAGTGTACAATTAGCCTGTGAAGGAAATCCAAATGCAGGCTGACAAAATAGAGGGATTGGGAATTCTATGTAGTGGTTCATAGTCATCTCCCAGAGTTCTTTCGCTGGGTGTAGCTGGTTCAGTTCATTACTGCTCTATTGGAACTTATTTGATTCATCTCATTGTTGAAGATGGCCACGCCCAATAGAATTGATCATCATATAATATTGTTGTTAAGTACATAATGATCTCCTGGTCCTGCTCATTTCACTCAGCATCAGTTCATGTAAGTCTCTCCAGATCTTTCTGAAATCATCCTGTTGGTCATTTCTTACAGAACAATAATATTCCATAACATTCTCATATCACAATTTATTCAGCCATTCTCCAATGGATGGGCATCCACTCAGTTTCCAGTTTCTGGCCACTACAAAGAGGGCTTCCACAAACATTCTTGCACATACAGGTCCCTTTCCCTTCTTTAAAATCTCTTTGGGATACAAACCCAGTAGTAACACTGCTGGATCAAAGGGTATGCACAGTTTGGTAACTTTTTGAGCATAGTTCCAAACTGCTCTCCAGAATGGCTAGATGTATTTACAATTCTACCAACAATGTATCAGTGTCCCAATTTCCTCACATCCCCTTCAACTTTGCACATTATCTTTCCCTCTCATTCTAGTCAATCTGACAGGTGTGTAGTATTATCTCAGAGTTGTCTTAATTTGTATTTCTCTGATTAATAATGACTTGGAGCATCTTTTCATATGGCTAGAAATAGTTTCAATTTCTTCATTTGAGAATTGTCTGTTTCCATCCTTTGACCATTTATCAATTGGACAATGGCTTGATTTCTTATAAATTAGAGTCAATTCCCTATATATTTTGGAAATGAGGCCTTTATCAGAATTCTTGACTATAAAAATGTTTTCCCAGTTTATTGTTTCCCTTCTAATCTTGTCTGCATTAGTTTTGTTTGTACAAAAACTTTTCAATTTGATAGAATCAAATTTTTCTATTTTGTGATCAGTAATGACCTCTAGTTCTTCTTGTGCAAAGCTCTTTTAAAATGTTTTCACATTTGATCCTTATAACAACTTGAGAAGTAGGTGCTATTTTCCAACTGAGAAAACTGAGGCAGAGCTTAAGTAACTTGTCCTGAGTCACACAGCCAGTAAGTGTCAGCAGCCAGATCTGAACTCACAAAGATGATTCTAAATCTGGCACTTTATCCAGGTGCACCACGTAGGATATATACAAATGAATACAAGATTTAATTTGTTAGTTCAGTTCTTGAGGAGCTGTTACATAGAGAAAGGATTACACTCATCTTCCTTGGCTCAAGAGGGCAGTTACAGAGAGGCACAATTAGTTTCCTTTAGATACGGTTTTATGTCCATCTTCGTTTTCTGGCCATATTTCCCCTCTTCTGTAATGGTATCCTGCCTCTCAGTGACCTACCTTCTTTTTCCTTAGGCTTTGATAACAACATGAACTGGATGATTTCAGATTTCTCCCAGTTCTGACATTCTATCTTGGATTTTAGAAATTCCCCTTTATTTTTGCCATTCTTTGATTTCTGCCCCCAATCATTGGCACCTCTAGTCTGTCCTAATTTCCAATTGACATTTCCATTGGGAATATCCACTGTAATCCTGGAAGACAAGAATTCTTCCCTTGGGGGAGGGATCTAGGGGATGACCATCCTAGGGAACACAGTGATTTGTGAGAGTAGAAGCAACTTTCCAGACTATTCCATTTAAGGGAAGGTCCTTAGAAGCTGCCTCATTTTTTCTTCAAATCAAGGATGGCTTCTAGGAGGAGGGAGTGAGGAGCCTTTAAAGACAAGCAGCTTAGTCAGCCTTCTCTCCTCCCTGTTGCAGCTCCAGGGACCCATAAATCCCTAGTAACAGAGCCAGGCAGTTTGAACCCCCCTCCGTGGCTCATTACCGCCAGTTATTAAAACAATAGCTAATTGCCCGAAGAAGAAGCAGCCGCCGGTAATTCACCCTGGACAGAGTTTGTTTCTGCAGAATTTATAGCTAGGCCACTGACAGCCTTAGCCTCATTCTGTCCAACACCCCTGAAGGAATTGACTATTGAAAGACCTCTTGGGGAAACCCCTGTCCCTGAATCATTTGGGAAAGGCAGCTTTTAACAGTCTTTCTTTCTAACCTCTCCTTAGGGAAAGAAGTCAGTGGAGGTGGTAAAGGTGTCAGCAATGGGGTAGGGGTAAAGGGAAAAAGTGAGGAGATCAAAGAGAGTTTTATCAGCATGGGAAGAAAAAAACAGAGTCCATTGATTTTCTCCTTCAGGCTACAGGGCATCCAACTGAATGACTGGTATAGAGGGCACATTTGCTTGGACCTTTCTAGAGAAGCTGACTCTTTCTATTCTGCTGTCCACTTTTGCCACACTTGGGTATCTCACAAATTCATAAGATTATAGATTTAGAACTTGAGGGGACCTTAAAGATTACTGGATCCAACTCTTTCATTTGTAGGTGAGAAAACAGATCAAGAATGGTTAATTTGACAAGGGAGTGACTTAGTGTCACGAGACCAAGGTTGAGGGTTTGAGGATGGAGAATTCTCTTTGGAAAGCCTCACAGACTCACAAACACAAGTAGGCATCCAATAAAGTTTGGGGATTATAGTACTGGTAAGATAAATAAATGCAAGTGATAGGATAGCATGGTATAGTGGAAAGACAGCTAAATGGAGAGTAGGTGTGACCTGGGTGCAAATCTACCTTCTGATGGTAATTAGTTGGATAATCTCTTTGAGACTCAGTTCCCTCTTTTATAAAATGGAACAATATTAATAATGATAATACCTTTCACATCTACCTCATGGTGATCTTGCTGGGATCAAATGAAATACATTTTTTTGACATAATAGCTTTTTATTTTTCAAAATACATGCAAAGATAGTTTTTAGCATTCACCCTTGCAAAACCTTGTGTCCAGTATTTTTCTCCTTCCCTCTCAACCTCTCCTAGACAGCAAGTAATCCAATATAGGTTAAACATATGCAATTCTTCTACACCTATTTCCATATTTATGTTGCTGCACAAGAAAAATCAGATCAAAAGGGGAAAATGAGAAAGAAAAAAACAAGCAAGCAAACAACAGAAAAAGGTGAAAATACGATGTTGTGATTTGCATAAATGAAATACATTTCACAAACTTTGAAGTATGGCACAGTGGATAAAGTTTTCAGTTTGGATGTATTTCCATTATCATATCTCTAAATAGAAATAGTAGGTCAAAAAGGGGCTTTAAGAATTTAAAGTCCAGCTCACTCATTTTACAGATAAGAAAATAGAGGACCTGAAGGAATTGATAATTTATTTAAAAACCATATAGTTTTACATCAGTAATTTCGATCAATGTTTCTTGATAGCCAGACCAGAACTTTTCTCATAGTATTTCACTTCCAATCCAAGGCTCTTCCTGAAACAATCCTGTGTTGTGGGAATTCTTGGCTTCCCTCTCCAGATGCATCTGGGATCACCATCTCCTGACTCACCTTGGTGCCCTAGCCACTGAAGAACAAACAGGGAAATAGAAATAGAACAGCATTTCCCAGTACCTTCAAAATAAGAATTCAATTCAATCCCAAAGTTCACATAATAATGACTTCTAGTTCTGTAGCACTTTAAGGCTCTACAAAGTATTTTCTTTCTTCACTCTGACTCTGAGAAATAGTAGTATGAATATCATGACCTTACTTAACAGATGGGGAAACTGAGGCAAGCCAGATTACACAAACAAGGTCATATTTTTCACACTCAGGGGTGGGTTATGCAATTGTATTAGCTCCATTTTTTCATACAAGATATTTAGACCCAGAGAAGAAATGATTTGTTTAAGGTCATGCGATTGGGTAAGTGATTGATCTCCTTGATTCCACTTCCTGGCTTCTTTTCATGTTTTATTGCTCTCTAGGAATGTTACTAAGGTTGACAGGATCTTGGTTCTCATTTTAAGGAGAAAAATAATCTCTCTTCAAGTTCTCTTAGGAACTGGATGTCATCAAAGTAGGCAGGGGTGGGATGGAGGAGCTCATTATAATCCATGACCTCGTAGTCAGACAGAAAGCCAGGCTAATCCACTGGACTACAAACAAGGGGAATAGGAGAGGTGGCCTGAGACACTTACTCCTTGGGGGTGATTAGGGCACCCAGTCCATATAAGGATGTGTCTGAGGAAGGCAGATGCAATTTTGAAGGTATCGATTTTTTAACAGTAGATTGTACAAAGTACGGGAAGAGCCAGAAATGAGCTGTAATGGGATAGTTGGTACCACTGCTCCGTGCCCTGGTGATTTTACACATTTGGTTTCTTGGAATCAAAGAAAAGATTTGAGAGTATCTGGCAAGGAAGAAAGCAGATTTATTGAAACATTAATGGAGAGAGATTTTTTTTTGGAGGGGGAAGTAGAAGGTCTCTCAATGTTCCCCCATAAGAGCTCAAATGGACACTATGGAAAGGTGTCTTTGGCCAGGTCCATTGTCACACCATCACAATGGCCAACATCCCCATCCCAACTATGGCCATTTATCAGTCTCTACTCTGATTCCTGTTCTCTCCAGCCTCATTGCTGTCACCACCGTGCTAACATTCCCCAATCTCTTCAGCTCCATTCTGCCTCCACTGACCCATCCCCGGCATCATCTCCCACACAAATTATGCTTATCCACAACCCTATCTCCTCCATCTCTACCCTCTGCGTTCCTATTTCCTGATTTCATTCTCTGCTGTGTACTACATGGATCAGTGTGAAATGAGAACAAGAAGGCTTGCACTCAGTCTGAGCCTTACTACTGAATTGCTCTGTGATGTTCCATAAATCCCTTCCTTTTTCCATGTCTCAGTTTCCCTCCCTGTAAAATAGCAGCTCTTATCTAGGTAAAATGCATTTTAGAACCATAGAAAGAAGGAACTCTATAAAAGGCTCCAGCTGTCAAAATTCTCCCTGGTATTTCTCTTAATTTGTCTCTAATCCAAGCTCTATCTGGTGACCCCTTTTGTTATTTCATGGCTGCCATTTGTAAGGAGAATAGCAATTTGGATAAAACTACAGGAATGATGGACAGTGACTGCAATCAGGAGGATGCCTCTTCTTAAGTCAAAATCCAGCCCAGACAGTTACTGGTTGTGTGATCCTGGGCAAATCACTCAACCTTCTTTGTCTCAGTTTCCTCGTTTGTAAAATGAACTGAACAAGGAAATGGAAAATAAAAAAGGAAATAGTATTTTTTCCAAGAAGAAACCCCCAAATGTGGTCCCAAAGAGTCTGACAGGATTGAAAAATGACTACATAACAACAAAAGGAATGGATGACAGAAACTGACACCTCCATTCTTTTCTTCTAGTCTTATTAAAGCAAAGTAGCTCCACAGTCATTTGCAGGGCCAATATTAACTTCAAGAGGAATGTTGGGATCTGGAATTTCCTCATCCTTGTCCTAATAACAGATAGATTTAAGGAACTGGTTTCTTTTTTTTTTTTTTTTTTTTGAGGCTGGGGTTAAGTGACTTGCCCAGGGTCACACAGCTAGGAAGGGTTAAGTGTCTGAGACCAGATTTGAACTCAGTTCCTCCTGACTTCAAGGCTGGTGCTCTATTCACTGCACCACCTAGCTGCCCCAAGGAACTGGTTTCTAAGGCAAAAATTATCTGTATCTTAATTATCTTTAATCTGTCTTTAAAAATTATCCTTAAATTTATTTTTAAATTATCTTTTAAAATATATAAAAATATATGTATTATATATAATCATATATGTATGTGTATATATAAATATATATGTGTGTATATGTATATATAAGTATATGAATATGTATATAAAACATGTATATATGTATATATAAATATATGTGTATATAAAATATATGTATATACAAATATATTTTTGTTTGTATATATATAAATACATATGTGTGTGGGTATACATATATATGTGTGCATATATGTATATATAAATATATATATGTGTATATAAATATATGTATATATAATTATATTTATGTGTGTATATATATATATATATGTACATATATATATATATATATATATATATTTATTTATTTGTTTGACCTAGGAGATGCTTTTTCTGGTCTGTGGAGGCTGCCCTGAGTCTAACTTATAAAGAGCTAAAACAGCTCTGGGCTATGAGCATCTCAAATCCATCTCAAATTCAGGTAAGAGCCAGAAGATGGCAGCAGAGGCGGACAGCTGGTGGTGACATCAGCGGCTCACGGGCTGTCAGAGGAGGAAGCGGGGACATAGGTAAATTTGCAGCGAAGCATCAAGTAGCATCTCCAGAGTTAGAGCCACATTCCAGAAGATTCATGATCAGGAGAACCTGTGGGAAACCTGACCCCGGGTCCCTATGAGAATATTCTTTGTTATTTAGGCAAATATTTACCATCTGACTTTAGGGAGAAGGCTCTGGATAGAGAGTTCAAATCCAGTCTCAGACATTTACTAGCTGTGTGATCCTAGGTGCCCCTATTTGCCTCAGTTTCCTCATCTGCAAAATGTAATAATAGTATCTATTTCCCAGGGTGGCTGTGAGATCAAATAAGAAAATAATGTGCAAGTACACTATATAAATGTTAGCAATTATTTTAATCATGACAAGTCACAGCATCATGGGTTTTGGAAGGAACCTTAAAGATAATCTCTTCCCAACTTTCTTATTTTGCAAATGAAGAGCTTAAAGCTTGGAAGGGAGAAGTAATGTGTATGATGTCACACAGATGGGAAGGAAGCAGTAGAATTGGGACAGAAGCCCAGTGTTCTTTCCACTACACTACATCTACCCAAGTTCTGACAATGACTCACCCCATGATACCCTATTTGGGAAGTCATTTCCTTTAAATGCAAAATGGCGTGATGCTAGAAGGTTGATAAAGAACAAAAAACTGACCCAGGAGTTGGGAGACCTAGATTGCTGAGTGTCCATCAAGCCTGCCTTTTTCTTCCTGCCTGGACCTCTGTTTTCCCATTTGTTAATGGTTTTTCCAGCCCTCCGTGAAAGCAGGATGCTTTAATTACTAATGGAAGTTTTTATTATCTGAACCAGAACAAAATAGAAGGGAAAAAAAGGTGGGCAAAGAAGGTGGAAGGGGGAGGGAAAGGAGGGAGAAAACTCTAATGAATAATTAGTTAATTTAAGAAATAACTTGGGCTCCTGTGTAATTAATTCTTCTTTCTCAGAATGAGATTCTGCTCAGGCTTCTGGCCTTAGCACAGGCATTTTTTCCCCCTTTGCTTCTCTCTTTCTTCCTCCCTTTATTAATAAAGTGCAGCAGTTACTCTGATGCTCGACTGGGCTCAGCAGTCCCTATAAACGTGTCACTCCTCTGACTAATTCTTTTTAATTAGAAACAACAAGGAAAGAGAAAGAAACGTCCTTGGGAACTTCTGCCTTGATCAGACAGTGATTTACAGGGGTTGTTACCATCAACAACAATTCAGCAGATTTCCGTTCTCTCCTATCATTTCCCCTTCTTCCTGCCTCCTCCCACCGTCCTGTCCCCCTCCTCCTCTCCCCTTCCCCCATGAAGTGGCCGGGCCAGGAGCCAAGTGAAGTCAGCCTGGGAGTCGGGAGCTTCGGGTTCTGCTCCTGGATGGGCCACTGGAAGGGAACCTTCAACAAATGCAACAAATGCACTCTCAGCTCTGGCCATTAAGCTTTTGTTTTTTGTTATTTGCATCTGCTAAATGAGGTCAGACGAGATGATCTCTCTAAGGTTCCTTCCAATTCTGCCCCTGCATAAGGTGGTAACATTATGATTACCAGAGCTGGGAGGGACCCTATTGAACAGAGGAGGTTGGATAGATGTCAGATCTGAGTGGTACTTCAGAGATCATTTAATGTGACCTCTTCATTTCACAGGTGGGGAAACTGAGGCAGAGATGGAAGAGAATGTATTTATCTAAGGTCACAGGTGGAAAGTGAAAGAATAAAGATTTGAGTTCAGACCTTATGATTCCAAATCTAGGGCTTTGGGGTGTTTCCTTCCTCAACTTTCTCTGCTTCAATGCTATTTCTCTCCCCAAGGACGAACTTTCTTCCTTTTTTTTTTTTTTTGAACCCAAGTTGTGTGTATGTATGTATTTTAAAGAAAAATGCAAAACCAGAACAGCTCAGGGAACGAGATTTCCCTGCAAGGTGGTTTGGCTATAAATTTAAAGCCCGTCTTTCTCTTCTTCTGCCTCTCGGCTGGGAAATCCAGGAGATTAACAGCTCCCCAGAGCCAGCTCATGTCTATGGAAATGGCTCTGGTGAGCAGTAAATCTCTCCTAGATTGGGTTGGGGCTCCTCAGCAGGCCCAGTTCCCCTACATCAATCTCCCCCATCTCAGCCCAGGGCACTGCCTTTCCCACCTTTCTGGAGCAAGATAGCACTGAAATTTTAGACTATGTCATGAATAAATAAATAAATAATAATAATAATAACTCCCACTCCCATAGTACTTTGAAGCTGATAAAGCACTTTTTTCAAAATAACTCTGTGAAATAGGGGGGTTCAGGTGTTATCAACCTTATTTTACAGAGTAGGAAACAGTCACAGGAAATTGAAAGGACTCAGGTGTTGGAGATTAAGAACAGTTAGTTTAGCCCTATTCTTTTTACAGAGGAGAAAAATGTGAGAAAGATCTGGGGGCTTTTGGACTGCAAGTTACATATGAGTCAAAAGCATATCAAAGAAACCAAGAAAAGTTCATTTTACCCCAGGCTGCATTGAAGGAGGCCTAGTGTCCAGTTCCATTCAACTAGTCACGCTACATCTAAAGTTCTGTGTTCAGTTTGTGGAACTACATTTTAGGAAACGTGTGTGTATGTGTGTGTGTGTGTGTGTGTGTGTGTGTTAATTGAAGGACTATTGATGCTTAGCACAGGGAAGATTTGGAGGGATGTGGGGTACTGCATATCCAATCTCTGAAGGGCTAGACTTTTTCTGTTTGGTCCCCAGAGGGCAGAATCATGAGAATTGGGTAGAAATGGCCATGTTACAGATTTAGATTTGATAAAAAGGAAAAGCTTCCTAACTAACTAAACTGTCCAAGGTGGAATAGGTCACCAAGGGGAATGGAGAACTCATCCATCATTGGAAATCTTCAAGCAAAGACTAGATCACTCCTTACTGGGTCTGTTATAGAAAGATTCTTGTTCATATTTTGTTTGAATTAGATTCTTCGATCTTTTCCTTCTCTTAATTCTGTCTTTTGTGATTCTGTAAGGGTAGGTTGGTCCCTGGGTATCTGGTTCTGAGGGCAAATGAAATCTCCCACTCCTCCTCATTGTCAGAGAGGCTTGGAAAGTCTAACAAAGAAATGGGGAGGAGAGAACTCATCTATGTCAGATGGGTAGTGGGAGCTAGCTTCCAACATATGGAATGCTGAAATAATATGGCTTGGAGGTGGTAGTGGAAGAGAGAAAAGCACAGAAAATGGGAAGAGAAGAAGGCACTTTGGGATGGTATCAAAGAGAGGGGTGTTCTTGTGGCGGTGGTGCAGGGGATTATGGCATTTCTGAATTATATCTGAAATAGCCCAGCCCAAGCACAGAGACCCTCATCCTATCCTCAAGCATGACCCCCAAAGATCATTTTGTTAGTGCCCCCATTTTACACCAAAATCTCATTGAAACCACTCAAAAGCAAGGGCAGAGTGGGTATTTTGTAGCTCCCTCAGACTTTCAGACCATAAATATTACTTTGGGTATAACCTTCCTTCTTTTGGCTGCAGCCCCAGTTGCCTTTATATATTCTTCAGTGAAATGAAGAGCAGGGCTCTTATACATGCCATGTTTCCAGAGGAAAGTCACTCAGTGTTAGAACTGGAAGAGACCTTAGAAAGCTTCTAACCCAACTTTCTTTTTACAGCCGAGGAAATTGAAATCCAGTAGGGAAAGAGGATTTGATTAAGGCCACCTAATATATCCAACTTGAATTCCCTGGCTCACGAAAGGCATGCTGAGGCAAAAGGAAATCAGTAGAAACCATTTGGTCTAGATAGTGCAGGAAGAAGAAATTTTATCTTTATTTCTTTATCTGTAAAATATAGGGGTTAGACTAGAAGGAACTGCAAGATCTCTTCTAGTTCTAAATCTATGATCCCATGATTCTTCCTGCTTCCTTTTTTCTCTCCCTTCCTCCTTTTATTTCTTTCCCTCCCTTTTTCTTCCCCCCTTTCCCTTCCTCCCTCCTCTTCCCTCCTTCTTTTCTTTCTTTTTCTTTTATTCCCTGCACATCTACTCTCCCTCCCTCTCTTTCTTTCTCTCCTTCTGCATGTCTTTCTTACTTTCTTATCTTCTCCTCTTCAACTTTTTCTTCTATCTTGGTCTTTCCCTTTCTCTTAGGCTCTCTCTTCACTTACTTCAGTCTCTCTGTAATTCTCTTTTTTCCTCTTTCTCTGAATCTTTCTGTTTTTATCTTAGTGTAAAGGCTTGGTCCATTCTTCAGTTATTTAGGGGATGTGCTATATATGTGATTTAAAATGGGAATACTGTGAAATTTGTGAAGTCTGAATGACAACTTTCTTTTGCAGATGTAGGAAGGGAGACATGGATTGTGAGCCCTCCATCTTGGTGGACCAATTATTACTTGTTTAACCTTGGACAAATCATGTGATCTTTCTCAGTTTATTTATTTGTTTAAGAGGGGATTGGATTAGATGACCCCCATTCAGCTTTAAATTCTATTGCTTGGAAGATGAAGGAAATGGATGGTCCCAGATTTCAGTGATTTTTGATGTTGATAAGAGGAGCAAGGTAATACCTACTTTGACAGAGACAGAAAAAGAGCAATAATCTGGAGCAGGATTCTTAACTTGGGGTCTGGGAACTCATTTAAAAATCGATAACTGTATTATTTCAATATAATTGGTTTTCTTTATAATCCTAAGCATTTTATTTTATTCATTAAAAATGTTATTCTGAGAAGTTCTCAGAGTCACCAAACTATCAAAGGGGGTCTATGGCACTCCTCCCAAGGAATATTAAAAATCCTTCATCTGGAGGCTTGAACGAAGGAGTCACCTTCTGTATCTGCTCCCAGGGTAGCAGAGGAGGCCACCAAGCAAAGTACTATTTAACATTTATTTAGTGCTGGCCCAGTATTATTTAATGTTTTTTATCTGTGACTTGGAGGAAAGAATGAGAGGCACACACCCTATTTGCAGATGACCTTCCCAATGGACAATACCATCATCGTCATTCAATTCAATACAATTAAGCAGATATTTAACAAAGCACAAAGTACAGTTGAATGGTATAGAGAAGCATTGCCCATGGAATAGTATCAGTATCTGTTAGGTTAGGTTAGGCCCTTAGTGGCTAGTAGCAGTGGGAGAGAAACAGGTTTTAAGCTTCCAGAGCCATCTGGGAAAAATAAGAGGATTATAGTATGTAGGATTGGGAACCCCACTTCCCAAGATCATAGAATTTAGAATGGCAATGGACAGTTAGAATTCATCTAGCCTGATCCTTTTGCTTTCCAGGTAAGGAAACTCAAGCCACAGAAGTCCCACACCTAAGTAGGTGAAATCTATTTCTACTATAAGGGAATTCCAAAGGTGACTGTCTACTTTACCAAGAATAACCCTGGGACTGAGAAAGATCAAAATAAAAGAACTAACTAGGAACTGAATCAGGCTAAGTGAGATTCTAACCTAGCTGCTCTCAAAAAGTTCAAGGTAATGCAGAACATCCCAGGGGAAAAAAAGAATTGGCAAATATGGTGGTTCAGGAATATTTGAAAGACACTATAGGACTGGGGATAAACATTCCTAATGTGCAAAATGGAGAATGAATGAAAAACCTGCAAAACACAGACTTTTTTAGCTTGACTTTGATTCCTGGAAAACTAAGAATTTTTCATCAGAGTGATGATTTGTAAGCATTTTTTTTTAAAAAAAGGGAAACTAGGACCATAGATTTTAATTTCATCAAGAATAGGTTATATCAGGCTCACTGTATTTCCTTTTTGCGACTGGTAGGACACAACAGATTGCTGGGTTAGCAGAATGCTATAGCCCTAGTATTGATACCTAGATGTCAGTAAAGCATTTGACAAAGTTTTTCATTCTGTTCTTATGGATAATATGGAACAATGTAGATTATGACATTGTAAAATTATATGGATTTGGAAATGGTTGAATAGCTGGAGCCAGGAAACGGTCTAAAATTAATGAGTTGATGGCATCCTGGAGGGAGATCTCTAATAAAATCACTTTACAAATATTAACTTATTTGATTGTTACAACCACCATGGGAAGTATTATTTATAAATGATTTTGTAAAATAAAGAAACTGAGGCAGGTGGTGGCTAGATGCTTTGCCCAGGTTTACAATCTAGTATCTGAGGCCTGATTTGAATTCAGCTTTTCCTGACTCATAAGTCCTGATATATCTAGTCTAACATATCTAGATGCCTCTATTAGATGGCTAAAAAACTGGCCCAGTACTATTTAACATTCATTTAAGTGCTGGCCCAGAATTATTAAATGTTTTTACCTGTGACTTGGAGGAAAGAATGAGAGGCACACACCTTATTTGCAGATGACCTTCCCAATGGATAATACCACCACAGTCATTCAATTCAATACAAATAAACAGATATTTAATAAGCTCCTACTAAATTTATTCACTGTGTTTGTCCTAGGGATAATATAAAGACAACTTTTTTCAAAGTACTTACCCTCAAGATCTTTGGGTATCTAACCTAAACAAACGAATGAATGCAGGGATATCTGAGGAGAGAGCTAACATAAAAAAATAGGCTGGGGGATTCTAGATAGTGGCAATTGAGCCAAATCTCAAAGAAAGCTAGGGATTTTAAGAAGTGAAGATGAGGAAAGAATGCATTCCACATGTATCTTAGTATTATTTTTATCCCCCTCCCCCTCCCCACTGTCACATGATCATTGTTAATAATCAATCAATCAACAATCATTTATTAAATATCAACTATTATATGCCAGTTCTTGTCCTCAAGGAGTTTCCATTATATCAGAGGAAGAAATGTGTTCATATAGAAACATATATGAAATGAAAAATTAAAGTATAATTACTCCTTCCACATCATGGGGGTTAGGGATGCAGTGCCCCCACAATTTGGAAAACTCCATGTAAAATTTTTTGGCCCTTCCTTAGTACCAGAGAGGAAGTCTGAATTTATTTTTTTTTATGTTGTATTTACAGTACCTTATTGTAAAATTTGGGGGTTTTGGGGCAGATACTGGAGTGGTTTGCCATTTACTTCTCCAGCTTATTTTACAGATGAGGAAAATGGCAAACAGGATCAATGACTTTTCCAGGGGTCACATAGTTAGTAAATGTCTATGGCCAAATTTTAACTAATGAAGGTGAGTCTTTCTGGTTCCAGGTCCAGTGCTCTGCCTGGGCCATCTAACTGTCCATTCCCTGCCCCCTCCCAATTGTCTCTAAATTCCAGGATTGTGATGTATTGAGTTGTGTATGACTTGTGTCAAATGAAGCTGGAATGGGGAACTAGGCTTTAAAAGCCCAATATAGGCATTTATATTTTATCTTAGATCATCATCATTATTTTAATTGTTGGGGGAAAAACTCCATTTCAGAAGGAAAAAAGACAGACTCAATATCCTGGAGGCTTTCCTAACATGCTTCACTGTTGCTGGGCTTCCTTCTAGATTCATGGCTCCCCCTGAATCATCACTTGTTAGGTTGTTTCATCATTGTTTGAATGATTAGTTTCAAAGAGCATTGATTAACTGTGTCAACAAAGAGAGAAATTTCTAATGGAGTAATATAGGGATTTTATACTTGATCTTATGTTATTGGATATTTTTTAGTAATGCTTTGCAGCAGGATCTGGTGAGTTTGAAGTCAGAAGACTCCGGTTGGCTTGGCCATGATACTCCCTGTAGGACCAGGGGATCAATTAACACAAAAATCAATACATCACCCTCATGATGCCATTCTCTTTGAGAATGAAGGTCAAACAATAAAAGCAACAACAATAAGCAAATCACTTAACTTTACTGGATCATAGTTTTATCCTTAAAATAAGAAGGGGGATAGGTAATGGCTCTTCACAGTCTTTTCCAACTCTAAATCTGTGATCCTTTGTTTTCTCATTTTCTTCTTCTGTAGAATGAGAGTGTTGGATTAGATCCTCTCTACAGCCTCTCACAGTCTCAAATCCTTTGTATGACTGAATGAGTGAATGAAGGACATATTTATCAAATTTTCATATGATGGGAAACTGAGAGGAATACCTAGTAGTCAAGATCCAAAGGGATCTCAGTGGGCTAGAAAGAATAATAGGAGGACATTTAATAGGAAATAAACCAAAGTCCTACACTTGGACTAGAAAATTCAGGTGCTTAAGTACAAAATCTGGGGGTTGGAGGCTTGATCAGGAAATAGTTCATCTGATTAAAAAAACATAAATCACTATTGATTAAAGAAATGTAAATTAAAACAACTTTGAGGTACCACCTCACACCACTTAAATTGATTAAGATGACAGGAAAAGATAGTGATAAATGTTGGAATGGATGTAGGAAAATTGGGACACTGATGCATTGTTGGTGGAGTTGTGAAATGATCCAACCATACTGGAGAACAATCTGGAATTATGCCCAAAGCGCTATAGAACTGTGCGTATCCTTTAATCCAGCAGTGTCACTATTAGTCTGTATCCCAAGGAAATCATAAAGGAGGAAACAGGACCCATATATGCAAAAATGTTTGTAGTAGTTTTTTTTATACCATAAAAATGGAAAATGAGAAGATACCTCTCAATTGGAGAATTGCTGAATAAGTGTTGTATATGAATAGAATATTATTGTTCCACAAAAAAATGGTGAACAGACTGATTTTAGAAAGGCCTGGAAAGATTTAGACAAACTGATGCTGAGTAAAACAAGCAGAATTAGGTATAAATTGTACAAATGTGCAATTTTAAACTATGAGATACCTGGTTTTTCTCAGTGGTTCAGTGATCAAAGCAATCCCAATAGACTTTGTACAGAAAACGCCATCTGCATGCAGAAAAAGAACTACGGAGACTGAATGTAAATCAAAACATGTTATGTTCACTTCTTTTTTTCTGTTTTTTTTTTTCTCCCATGATTTTCCCCTTTTGTTCTGATTTTTCTCTTCCAACATTATTCATAAAGCAATGTGTAAAAAACAAACAAATAAATAAATAAGCAAAACAAAAATGGAATTAATGATTAAAAATTCCCTATCATCTTATCAGGATGACATGGTTTTTGATTCCCTCACTATCTTGCTCATTTTCCTGTGGAGATGTAAATGTCCTTCCTCAAATGACATGCATAAAGCTAAATTAGGTTCTCTAAATAGAAAAGGTATCTTCTATCAACTCTAAAGTCATATTATCACAACTCTTGGACAGGTCTGTCAGTGATATGATGGCAAATGTTTAATTACAGACTCTTTGGGGAAAAATATACATGTGATAAAATTTTAAATTTGATCTTCTTTATTAACATTTCCTCCATCATTTTCTCAAGACTAGAAATCAATAAAATAATAAATCAAGACCTAATTTGTAGCATATTTCAGAGATATAGATACTTATACTGAAAATTTAACAATTGACTCTCTTAAGAAGGGCTGACCTAGTATCTTCTTGGTCTTGATTTTCTGAGAGTCAGAGAGAGAGAGAGAGAGAGAGAGAGGAGAGAGAGAGAGAGAGAGAGAGAGAGAGAGAGAGAGAGAGAGACAGAGAGAGAGAGAGACAGAGAGAGAGAGAGACAGAGAGAGAGAGAGACAGAGAGAGAGAGACAGAGACAGAGAGAGAGAGAGAGAGAGAGAGAGAGAGAGACAGAGAGAGACAGAGAGAGACAGAGAGAGAGAGAGAGAGAGACAGAGAGAGACAGAGAGAGACCAGAGAGAGACAGAGAGAGAGAGAGAGAGAGAGACAGAGAGAGACAGAGAGAGACAGAGAGAGACAGAGAGAGAGAGAGAGAGAGAGAGAGAGAGAGACAGAGAGAGAGAGAGACAGAGACGAGAGAGAGAAAGAGAGGGAGAGAGAGAGAGAGAGACAGACAGACAGACAGACAGACACAAATAGACACACACACAGAGAGCAAGTAAGACACAGAGGCACATAAAGAGAAACAGACAGAGGGATAAAGAGACACATAGAGACAGAGAGACATAGAGGCAGACATGCACAGAGATAGAGACAGAGACAGAAAGAAAGAACCAGAGCCAGAGAGAAACAGAGACATACAGAGAAAGTGTTAGAGATATATATAAAGATGGGGAGGTAGAGATACCAAAAGAGAGAGAACTCAGAGAAATACACAAAAGTGAGAAAAAAAAATATTGAAAGACTTAGGAAGAAATCCAAAAATGAATTAGAAATAAAGAGAGAAATGGGAGAAACAATATGTAAATAAGGTCCCTAGAACATGAAAATGTTCACAGATAGGGAGACAGATAGTCAGAAAGGACAGATGAGCTCGGTCCTATGGCCAGTAGGTGGTGTGCTGGGCTTTGGCAAAGAATATCAGGGCTTTGGGAAATTTTGAAGGGAGAGGGAAAGGGGAGAGATATATAGACACAGAAGCCCAGAGAGAGACAGGAGGGAAAGGAAGAGGAAGGAAGGAACAGAAGGAAAGAAAGCTATTTGTATGCATGGGGCTGAATCCCCATGGAACTGGAGCTAAAACAGCTTTAGCCACAGGCACCTTTACATTATTTGCATCCCTATCTCAGATAGGACAAGATATCCTTGTCCAGAAGAGAGTGGACCAGGACTGCTTGAGAATAAAATGATTCCGAGATTCATTACCAGAAATGTAAAGAAAGGTCAGGAAAGGGGATGGCACCTCTGTCATCCATTCTCTTAAGTCTCAGCTCTCACCCTGGTCATAGGCTTTTTAAAATTAAATTTTCTTTTATTTTTGGTTTCTAATTTACTCCTTCCAATTTTTTCCCCCTCCACCCACCGAGAAGGCAAGAAAAACAAAATCCATTACAAGCATGTATAGTCATGCAAAACAAATTCCCTTATTAGCCATGCTCCATCCTTCATCCTTCCCCCCTGCCAGAAAAAAAAAGAAAAGAAAAAAATATATTCTTCAATGTTCTCTTTGAGATTGTTAGTTGTTCATCTGGAGGTAGATAGCGTGTTTCATCATGTGTCCTTTGGAATTGTGTATTGATCAGTAAGTCTTCCAAAGACATCTTAACACTGACCAAAGTCCAATCCCTTCTACTGGCAACAGGAGGAACCCTGACACTAGTAATATCCTCTCTTCAGGTTCCACAGTCATTTTCTTAAAACATAAATCTGACCATTTACTCAATAAACTGCAAAAGCTCCCTCAAACATCTCCCAAAACAAATATAAAATTCATAGTCTGGCATTTCAAAGTTTTTACAACCTGTCCTCTTCCTGCCTTTCCTTACCTTTCCTCCTCCCCTCCTCCAAGCACCCTATCATCTCAATACATTGGCTTATTTGCTACTGTTCAGAGCATGACATTTTATCACCTGTCTGCTTTTGTCCTTTATGTTCCTCATGCCCTTTTACCTCCACTTCTGATTTCCTTCAAGACAGTTCAGATGCTTCCTCAGGAGGTCTTCCCGTACCTTCCACCTATGAGTGCCCTCTCCTCTAAGGATACCGTGAATCTTCTTTATGTGTAGCAGTAGGGGCTGTTTTTGGCCTTTCTTTGTCTGCACAGACCTTAGCACAGTGCCTCTAACTTAGTAATATATTCTTGCTAATTGCTTGACTGATTGATGTGTTTAAGCAAGAGCCTGGAGAAACCAATAACACTAATTTAGTAAGCACTTACTACTGTGGGCTCTGGAGAGAGATAAAGTTAGATAAGACAAGGTAATTGATCTCATGCAATAGTATAGTTTGGGGATGCTGTGTATAAAATTTGTGATTCACAGTAATTTGATAAGAATAATAAGTAATATTTATATAGCACCTTAAGGTTTGCAAAGAGCTTTAATAATAGTTATAATGACAATAATAGCTAGCATTTATATAGTACTTTACATTTTTCAAAGTATTTTATAAGCCCCTTAATGTATCCTCACAACAACTCTTGGACATGGGTAAATCTCAAAAAAATTGAGGCAGACAGAGGTTAAATGATTTTCCTTTTTGTTATTTGTCCTTGAAAAAACCAATAACATCAGGTTTTGACTTGTGTATGAATTGAGGTGAGATAGAACTGTACAAAATCAGCAATCTCTCTTCTCCAGAGTCATCAAAATCCAGGAGATAAAAGATAAAGATAAAGATAAAAAAAAAAACCAAGAGGACTGGTGATGGCCCAGGATGCAGCGAGTGACCTTGATCTTTCTAAACTAAGGTCCTTTTTAGGTCCCAATTTATCTTTTTTTTCCCTCTCCTATCCTGTCTTTGTAATAGAGATCCCACTTATTAATGCTTAATTTTGGGGGGTACAGCATAATACTTTTTAGGGTCCAGTGCACCATACCAGGAACAATATATAATCTAGTTTGCCTGGAGTATAGCATGTCTAGAAAAGAAAGCACAAAACTTTAGGGTTGTAATGATAAAGGAAAAATTTAAAACACAGACATTTTTAAAAAGGGGCTAAACTCAAAATAAGGAGAAAAATTGGGGCAATGGTACTTGGCCAAAGCTCTTCTCTTGGCAATTGTTTGGCCAGGACTGAGACCTGTTGCTTTTTAAGGCTCCTGGAGGTGGTTCTCTTCACATTTAGTGCTATAAAGGAGAATAGAGAGAGCCTCAAATCTAAATGAACATACTAGCATCCAAGGTAAGAATTGGAGAAGAGACCACTTGAATGAGAGACGAAGCCCGATCCAGTCTGTCTGGTGAGATCCTGACTGATCAATCTATATACCAACTTTCAGGAGGAAAGAGAAATCAGACCCAATACCCTGAGATTCCAAAATCATATCTTTTGGCCAGACATTGACTTTTTTAGGAGATTTTACTATGAGTTGGAAGACTCAAAGGAAGATGGCAACTAATTCTCCATAGGAATGTCTGTGATTTGGGGCTAGTCCAAAAACAAAGGGATGAGGGTTGCTCGATCTAGAAAGGAGCTTCGGATGTCCAGTTTATATTTGCTCATTATCTCATTATCATACTTGGTTTTATTCCTTTATCATGTTAGGATTAGAAAACTATTGCCATATGTTGTAAGGATCGGCCCCATTTGAAAGAAAGCAAAAATAGAAAAAGGGTATAGTTTTCTAGTGGGATGAGAACTGAACCACAAGAAATCTTATTGGATAAATCCTGTAACATCAAAATCTCTTGCTAACTAGATTTATAGTATTGGAATGAGCAAAATGGAATGGCTGGGGAAATGAGGTAGCTCTCTGAAAATTAGTGAGAATGTAGCTAAAAACAAACCAAAAAACCCTTATTAGTGTAGACACTATTTCAGATCCTGCACCAGAACGCTGTGCATTAATTGCTTTGGTACTAAAAGGACAGCTAATGTGGAATATAGACTGGGGGTTCATAGCAAATGATGGAATCACTTTAATTTCTTAAAGCACCAATCAATATTTTAGCTGGTGACAGACCCTTTCTTCTTTTCTATCAGTTTTTTAATAAATGACAGCACTTCATGAAAGTACCTTCAAGTACCCACTGGTGTTGTACCAGATTGACAGGATTTGTTCCTTATTATGCAACAAGATCAGGTAAATAGTCAGCAGTGTTCCCAAGTGTTTAAAGTAATATAAAGTTTGAAATGTATAAAAGACAACTATGGCAAAATGGTGGAAGTGAGATTTGTGTCCAACACTCCTAGCTTCCTCATCTAACATTCTATTTCCTTTCCTGGTGCCATATCTATAAATTATGCCTGTATATATGTATGTATGTATGTATAAATTATACACATTATAGGCATATGTATAAATTATGCTTGTAAAAAATTCAGTTCCATCCCAGCCTTGCTTAGTGTTGCTAAGGAAGGAAGAGATGAGGCATATTTATTCCTGTTTAGGTGTCAGTAACTGAGAAGTGATGAATGTGTCCATGTGCATTTCCCATCTGCCATTTTATACAAGAAGCTTGGAAAGATTCATTCAAAAACCCAAGAACTAAAACACTAATGGTGAAATTTGAAGCATCAGGTTTGGCTGAAAGTTGGGGTTGGTAAAAATATTTTGCAAATGGGGAAGATCTTCATATTCTATCCAATGAGTAAGTCTACTTACATGCACGTTGTTATTTGGTCATTTCAGCCGTGAAGTAGTTACTGAAGTAGTCATTTCCTTCGTCAGCTCTTTTTATAGATAAGGAAACAGATAAAAAGGATTAAATGACTTGCCCAGAATCACACAACTAGGAATGTCTGAAGCCAGATTTGAACACAGGAAGATCCTAACTTCAGACCTGGCATTCTATCTAATGTGTTACCTCACTGTCCCAAACTACAAATACGGTGGGATCTAAACATGGAATTACTTGAATATTTAGTATTTAGTATCTAATACTGAATAATTTCAATCAGACTTGGATAAAGACAGGTCAAATTTGAAGGTAAAGCAAAGTTGGGAGGAATGCCTAACATGGACACAATCAGGATTCAAAAATATCGGGGGGCCAAATCTAATATGAAGAAGTAGCAAAGAAATAAATATGGGATCCTAACCTTGGGTTAAAAAAAAACCCAACTTCCTAAGTATAGAATAGAGGAAGAACAACTATGTGAGAAAAGGATCTATGGATGAATCAATGGATAGAATTCTGGATCCATTGTTTGGATGATGTGAATTCAATCCAGTCTCAGACACTTAATAGTTGGGTGACTCTGGGCAGTCGCCCTCTCCCTGCCTCAGGTTTTAATAATAAAATGGTAATAATAGGAATAATACACCCTACTTTTCAGATTGTTGTAAAAATAGAATTTATTTCACAAACTTTAAAACACATGCTAGTAATTATCATTACTATTATTAGTAATTAGAGATAAGTAGTCATTAGAAATAAATCCAATATAAAGGCAAAAGTATGACTTGATAATCAAAAAAGTAAAGAAATCTTAAGTTAATGGAAGAAGCAGCCTAGCACATAGAAAGTACACAGCATTCTGCCATCCTGTGCTTTTTATCAAGCCAATCTGGAGTGTTATGTTCAGTTTTGTGTATACCACATTTTAATATGCATATTGACAAGTTGGTGACCATCCAGGAAGGGAGGCAGGATTTTCCCCTTCCTTCTTACTAGAACCCAAGCTACTTGGGGAGCATTTCAGCTTAATTTTGTTATTGTATCTCTAGTTCCTAACAGAGTATAATTAATATGTGTGTATGTATGTATATGGATATACATATATATTCATTTATATATAAATGAATAGGGAACCCAAACCTCTAGTCATGAAGATCTGGATTTGATTATCTACACATTTATTTACTTTGTGATGCTGGTTAAGTCATATAACCTAATACACACAAATTTTCCATCTATAAAATGGGCATGATAACAGCATCCACATCACAGGGTCATTGTGGAGATGATATTAGATATTTAAAATATAGTACTTTACCAATCTTAAAACATTAAAGAATTTGGGAGGTATTCTATTTGTTATCATTAATAAGTAGTGCGGGTTCAAGACCCACCTTTAAATTCTCTAGGTATAACTTGAGGTCTGTAAAATCACAGAGTTTTGTGGAGATCATATTTGATATTTAAAATAAAGTACTTTACCAATCTTAAAACATTAAAGAATTGGGAGCTATCCTTTTTTATCACCATTAACAAGTAGGGTGGGTTCAAGACCCACCTTTAAATTCTCTGGGTAACTTAAAGTCTGCAAAATCACAGGGTCATTGTAGAGAGCATATTAGATATTTAAAATAAAGTACTTTATTAATCTTAAAACATTAAAAAATTGAGAGGTAGTCTACTTGTCATCATTAATACCCACCTTTAAATTCTCTAGGTAACTTCAAGTCTGTAAATTGTAATGTGCTTTAATTGAAGGAGTTTCCTTTATGAATGAAATTACAGGTTTATTCTCCATCCTGTAATGTTCTCACTTGGGTTTTCTGGAGGTCTTGGAGCAGCCTTCCTTTCAGCAGAGAATCACCACAAGAATAGCCAGGTATTACAGTCCAAAAGCCTTTATTGTCTCCTTTGCCTGGTGCTCAGCTCATGGCTTTCAGAGGGGGCTTGGTTTTAGTGAGGAAAATGCAGGAGGACAGGCCAGCCACCACAAGACTGATAAAGATGGAATGTCTCTGTCTCTCAATCCCCTTGTCTTCTCTGGTTCTGTCTCGGTCTTTCTGAGTCCCTCAGGAGAGCCACCAGGAGCCTGAAGGAAGATGGAATGAATGTCTCTCCTTGGCTTTGAGAGCTTGAGCTCCTGCCTCCAGTGTGCTTGTTTTCTCTGGCTCTGACTCTGGCTGAGTTTGTCCCAGCTTTATATGCTCTCTTATAATTACATTATCATAGGTGTGAATTTTGTAGAACTATATTAAGTACTAAGTACATGTACTTAACTAGAGAACTATTAAGCACCACGCTAAATTAAATAACTATTGTCTATCAATTCCACTGACTTAACAGCTTGTAAGAATCCTTGTTTCAGAGTTCATTTGGCGGTTCCTTGGCAAAGATACTAAAGGGATTTGCCATTTCCTTCACCAGTTCATTTTACAGATGAGGAAACTGAGGCAAATAGGCTTAAATGTCTGGGACTGGATTTGAATTCAGAAAGACGAGTTTTCCTGATTCTAGGCGCAGTGCTATACACAATAGTGCCACCTAAAAGTCCCCTTTAGATTTATTTTATTTTTGTCTGTATCCCCAGCACCCAATGTAGTGCCTTGCACATGGTGGGTATTTAATAAATGCCTGCCAAATGAAGAAAATAATAACAGTAATAATGATATTGCCAAAATCTTATATTTTTTATTTTCTTCCTATTTTTTCAGATTTAGAACATTTTTGCCCCCTTGCCTCTTTAATAATGAAAATTTACACTTATATAGTGCTTCAAGGTACTAAATAGAGGCAACCAAGTGACATGCAATGTCTGGAATCAAGGAGAAGTTCAAATTTGGCCTCTGACACTTACTAGCTGATCTAATTACTGAACCTCTGTCTGCCTCAGTTTCTTCATTTATAAAATGTTTTGTTTTAAGGATAAGAAAAGATAATATTACTAAAATGCTTTGCAAACTTAAACACGCTACATAAATGCTAGCCATTAGTAGTAGTAGTAGTAATGGTATTCAAGGTTTGCAAAAGGCTCTCTTCACAACAACTCTGTGTTCAGTACAGAAGTTATCATTCTCATTTTACAGATATAAAAACTGAGGTTCCATGAAATGATCTTCCCATCATCTGAATGTTTGAACCCAAGTCTCTTATCTCCAGAGCTAATACTTTCCCACTGTGTCACATTCCTGCTTTGTTGTGTCAGGAAAGAGTGTTGTAGTATAGCAAGAATATGGGATTTGACTTCTTTTTGTTACTTATTACCTATGTGACCTGGGACAAGTCACCTGTCACTTCTGGACCTCATTTTCCCAATCTGTAAAATGAGTTTGAAGTGATCCTAAAGTTCCTTCCATCTCTGAACACTGATTTTCACTTGCTTTCACAAACTACCTAATGGATTGTTGTTGGGAAAAAAAGCACTTACTAAATCCTTAAGTATTATGGAAATGAGACCTTTTATATAAAAGAAAGAACTGGGGGGTTGAGACATACCCCTCCCATGCCTCTCTCCAGACTCCCACCATGAAGAGAGAGGCTGTTTCTCCACTGCTTCTGCTGGTGATTCAGGGGCTGATGAGCCAGCAGGAGGATTACTCAGGACCCTTTCTGCCTCCCCCTCAGATTCCAGCTCCCTCTCAGCATCAGCTCCCCCAGAGAGAACAGATGAGGGTGGAGATTCAGATTTAAGTAGCCTTCATGGCTGGGACTAGAATTGGAGGGATGAAAGAGGCAGAGATGTAGAGCCATACCAAGTCCTCTCCCATCTCACAACCATGTAATAGGGTCACAGACAGACAACTAGGAGGGACTTTAGAAGCCATTGAGTGTTATAGAGGAAGAAGTTAAGACTGAAAGATTTCCCATGACAACAGATTTGACCCGAGCTCTTTGTCCTCTCTTTCCCCCACCCCCATTACACATGATGAGGAAACTGAGGCACTATATGGTGGCAGTCATACATGCTGTAAATAGAAGAGCCCAGCGCATATGACTTCAAACTTAGCTTATTGCAACACTTTTCTGGACCATCTCCCTGCCTCCCTCCCAGCTGCATCATTCTCCCCTGCACTTTTCCAGTCATAGCCTTTCTCTGCCAAACTCCTCTAGCCATCAATGTCTCTTTCTGACAATAACGAGCTCAAACTTCTTCTCATCTGATGCTAGCAATCAAGTGCATATTTATAACGTTGGAGTAGAAAGTAGCTGTATGACTTTGAATAGAAATTTCTGGGTATTAACAATCTCATCTATAAAATGGGTATAATTTGCATGCTCACAGGGTTGTTGTGGAGGAAAACAGTTGGTAAAGTTTAAAGTCCACTAAAAATGTGAGTCAGCTAGAAAGTACAAAGGCAACAGCAAGATTACACGATGATTAATTCTGACGTTCCGATTGGCTCTTTTCAACAATGGGATGATTCCGGCCATTTCCAAAGGTCTCGTGATAAAAAGAGCCATCTGCATCCAGAGGGGGGACTGTGGGGACTGAGTGTGGATCTCAACATAGCATTTTCGCTCTTTTTATTGTTGTTTGCTCACATTTTGTTTTCTTTCTCATTGTTTTTCTTTTTGATCTGATTTTTCTTGTGCAGCAAGATAGTTATGAAAATATGTATAGAAGAATTGCACAACTTTAACATATATTGGATTACTTGCCATCTAAAGGAGAGGATGGGGGAAGAGAGGGGAAAATTTTGAATACAAGATTTTACAAGGAAGAATGTTGAAAATTATCCATACATATGTTTTGAAAATAAAAAGCTTTAATTTAAAAAAAAGATAACAGCTAGGGGGTATAGTGACCATATTGTGCTTAGAATCAGAATAGATGGGGTTCAAATCTAAGCTCAGGTGGTGATGCTAGTTTATATTCATATAGTATTACTGTGAGCTAAGCACTTTACAATCTCGATATCATTTGGTCCTCCCAACAACACCTGGAACACAGGTGCTAGATTATTGTCCCTAATTTACAGATGAGAAAACTGAGGTTGAGTGAATAACTATGTTGGCTAAGTCACTTACATGCTGTCTACCTCAGTTTCCTCAGTTGGAAAATGGGAATAATAATAGCATCTACCTTTCAGTGGTTGTTGGGAAAATCAAATAGATTTGAGATATATCTAATTTGGGAGAGGAAGGAGTATATTGGAGTGACATATACACAAATAATCAGAATGCAACTTACCTTTCAATTTTTGTCTCATAATATCTTTACTTCAGGTACTCTCCAGTCTATCCAAATGATCTGGCTTTCTGTTCTCTGAAATTTCTTTTTTGTTTTCCTGACTGCCTCCCTCCCTCATTCTGTTTTTCATGCCTAGAATGTGTCCTCCCCCTGCCTCCAGTCTCTGCCTCTTGACATTTAATTTAATTGAATTTAATCCAACACACACTTATTTTGTTATTTACATTTTATTGGGATCTTTTGTTTTTTTTATCTCACCTTCATTTCCAAATATATTCTTTCTTCCTTCCTTCCCCAGAGTCCTATGTCCTGTAAAACAAAATAAAAAAGAAAAGGATGAAAGGGGAAGAGATAAACAGAAAGACTGACAGACACAGAGACACACAGAGAGACAGATGGGTAAACAGAGACAGAGAGGGCAACAGCTAGGTAGACAGAGACAGAGACAGAAACAGACAAAAAAGACAAAGAGAAAAAAAGACAGAAAGAGACAGATGAGGAAAGACAGAGGAGCAAAGCTAAGCAACACATTAACCATTTCAGACACGTATATACTGTATATATAGTTCCTTCTGTAGTCTCCCATCTTTGTAAAGGTTAAAGGACTGTATAGTTCTCCTTTTTGCTTCAAAAACAAGCTTGATCATTATAATTACACAGTTTTCGATTGATTTTTTTTCTGTTGTTCTTTTCATTTACATTGCTGTAATCATTGCATAAAAATATGTGTGTATATATATATATATATATATTTATATAAAATTTTCTGGTTCTGCTTTAACACTCCATCAATTTACCTGTCTTGCATTGCTTCTTTTCTTGGGGGGGAGGGGGAATAATAATTTATTGAGGCTCAGTTATATTCCATTATATGCACATACCCAAGTTAGTTTAGCCATTATCCAGTGGAGGGGTATCTATTGTATTTAAGCTCTTTGCCTTCACAAAAAATGCCACTATGGTCATTTTGCAGTATGTAGGACTTTTCTTTCCATAAATGACTACCTTAGAGCATATGTCTAGCAGCAGGATCTTCACATCAAAGGATAGAGTGGACATTTTAGTCACTTTCTTACACTACTCCAAATCACTTTCCAGATTGCCGGTGCATTTAGGGAATATCTACTACCTTTGCATCATGCTGGGCTAAGTGCCAGAGATATATATACCAAAAACCAATCCCTTCAAGAACTTACATTGTATTGGGGGGGGGGAGGGAGGAAAAACTCTCTCTCCTTTCTCTCTCTCTGTTTCTGTCTCTCTGTTTCTCTCTGTCTTTCTGTCTTTCTCTTTGTCCTTCTCCCTCCCTCCCTTCTTCCTTCTCGTTTTCTCTCTCTGTCTCTCTCTCCTTTTTTCTCCCTCTCTTTCTATGTCTGCTGTCTTTATATGTACACACATATATTTATATTATTGCTCTAATAGCTCATACATTTTATGCTTTAATAGCTTAAAACTGCATTGACTTTTGGAGCTTCTTGTAGACATACACACACACACACACACACACATATATACATATACGTGTGACAGTGACTTGTAGATAGTAAGACAGTATATCCCATTTCTCTTTCAAAGCCCAGATCCAATGCCACCTCCTTTATGAAGCCCTCCCTGAGCCCTTCCGCCAGAAATGATTTTCTTTTATGAAACTCTGAAGTCCCTTGTTCTTTTCAGAGGGCAGATCAAAAGCTGAGCTTTGAAGGATTGTTATGATTTGCATAGAAAAGGAGTGAGAAGGAAATTCAGACCTAGAAGTAAAGAGGAAATCAATCCAGGAGCGATAAGGGCTCCCATGGTTTCCTCTCCCTTCCCCCTAAGCCCCAGAAGGTTTGAGGGTGGGGAAGAGCAGCATTCTGGGGCACTGCCTGTCCTAGGAGGAAGTGGCGAGATCACCAGGGATGGGTCCCCAGCATCAGGGGACAATCCTGTTTGTCCTCAAGGTGCCCTCGGATCTCCCCGGCCTCCCCATTGGATATCCCAGGAGCAGCATCAATTCCCCGGAAACGTCACAGCTGATACTATTCTGAGTCCTTCTCCTTTTATGGAGAACAGCGCCCTGGTAACCATGGCATAGTCACACACTGAAGCGAGTGTTAGAAATTATTTTAAAATACAATCAAAACAGGGCCAAATGGAGAGGGATGGGTGGGCCAAGGCATGGAATAAGGGAAGCCGCTGGAGAATTTCCTTGGGGAGATAGACTAAGGTGGGGCTCTGGAATATCCACTGACATCTAGAACAGGGTTGGCGATTGAACTTGTCAGCTGTGGATCTGTCCCCTAACCCTCTCCAGCCAAGAAAAGCATCTCTGAAGCTAGAGCTCCTGCCTGGCGTCACCCAGTGAGACAGATGGAATGAAGCTGGGAAATACGGGGAGCTAACTGGCCCTCAGCCCCCAAAGAGGGAGCGATGCTGTTTCCACCCCCAGAGAAATCTAGCTGGGTTTCCCTGCCATTAATTAATCATGCAATTCTTAGGGAGAGTGATGAGGGATAGGGATCTTCATTTTAAAGCTCAGATATTAAAGGGGTCACAGGAGATGCAATGTCATCAGGGTACTCCAGGACTAGGATGGGGTGAAATATTGGAGGGAACGACCTTTCTTAAGCTGGCAGAGGCCTTGGGCAAGTGTCCGAGGATTTGGATCAATATTGATCCCTTGGGAACAGATCAGTTGGATAGAGGGCCCTGAAGATACTCCTCACTATCAGCATAATCACCAACACCATCCTCATTGTCCCCATCACAAACCCCTGCACATTACAACTTACCGTCATCAGTATCTCTGAAGTGCTAATATCACTGTTACTACCATCACTGTCCCTCTCACCATCAGCATCAACATCCCATTACTCTCAATACTGACATAACTGATACTACCATTGTCACCATCACAATGACCAATTATCAATATAATTAATATAAAATATAACATAACTAATAATATATCAATATAATTTATCAATATAGAAATATTGTTATCATATATATACTTACCAATATAGATATCACTCTTGCCATCAATAATGTCACTCTTACCATTATCACCATCATCATCACTGTCAATATCAACATTTACCATTACAATCATAATAATAGCTAATATTCATATGCATGGATGTTTGCTAAGTACTTTACATATGTTATTTCATTCAATCCCCACAGAGAGGTATAATAGGTGCCCTTAACATTTCCATTTTAAATTTGAGAAAACAACCTAGGAGCATTTAAGTCACTTGATCAGCTGCACAATGAACCTTGCTAGAGGCAAGATTCATACTTTGATCTTTATTCTGCCCCAATTCTAACACCCTTCCAATAATTCCATGATTTCTCAAACATCACCATTATCATTACTTCATCCACCTATACAAAGATTATGGATCCTGGTTGTGGTTGGCTTGGAGTGGTCTCTGCTGAGTAAGAGATGCTCCCTTCTGGGAAATCGCCAGACTTAGAAGTGAGGTTGTATCGTCAAGACCCAGCTGGACCCCAGCTTTTCCTCTTTATTGGGCTCCTGGATAGTTTGGGATTGATCCTTCCTCAGGCAAAGAAGGGAAGGTCTCATGGGACCCTAGAGGGCTGGAGATGCTTGCTAAGGATGAAAATAGGAAGAAAATATGGGAGTTAGGATGGAGTCACTAAATTAATGAATTATGTCATAAAAGGGATGAGGAGCCCAGAATTTCATGGGGAAACAGCCATGGAATCTGCTCTAATAAGGTCAGAAAATTCAAAGGTAACCTAACACTGAATGTTAGAGACAGAAAGAATCTTAGAAGATAGAATATAAAACATGATTGTAGGAATCGGAAGAGACTTTAAAATATAATATTGTATGAAATCACATTTTAGCAATGTTATTATTGTTATTATTTCTGGAAGGGAGCTGAGAACAAAAAACAGAATGTTAGAGCTAGACTCTTGGAATATCAATCTGTCACTGCCTCTAATTTGCTATATAACCCTGAGCTGGTTCCTTTATATAGGCAGCTAGATAACTCAGTGGATAGAATACTGGACTTGGGAGCAGGATAAATTGAGTTTGCATCCTGCCTCGGACCCCTACTAGTCGTGTGATCCTTGATAAGTGAATCCTTTCTCAGCCTCAGTTTACTCATCTGTAAAATGGGGATGATACTAGCATCTGCCTCAGTGAGTTTTTTGGTGGATTCAATGTGTTGACATGGAAAGCCCTTTATAAACATTATTATTCTCCTCTGTGAGATTCTGTTTTCTCAACTCATTTTATAAAATAGAAGCTGGAGGGAGGCAGTTGGATTAGATGGTCTCTGAGGCCCTTTTTGGCTTTAAAGACTAGAAAGTGTGGGTGCAGGGAGGAATAATTTGTAGGTAGGAGGATTCCCCTTTTGTTTACTTTTCAAATAATGAAGCTAATTCTTTCCTAGATGAGGTGAGCTGTGCATTTGGGCCTCAGTTACAAACAAGACTAGGACTTTCCAAAACGGTTTTTATTCATTAACTTTAGATTTCATACCTGGGGCTGTTCTGGATACCTGGACTGTCACCTAGCATCCTAGGGATTTAGAACTAGGAGAGACTTAAGAGATTATCTACTCTCATTTTTCCATTTTGCAACTGAGGAAATTTGAGCCCATATTTGCCCGTGGTCACACAGAGCTCAGATTGAACTCAGGTGTGTTCTAATAAGAGTTCTTTCTCCCCCACTGCAAAATGCTGTCTGTGCTCTGATGCTGGGGGTGTGAGCAATTAGCACTAATTAGCTCCTGTTAGCTATCAGCTCATCCTCCTTCAGCAAACAGAAAAGCTGCCACAGACACCCTTGACAGGGAGTTCCTAAAACAGTACAGTTTCACTATTCCTACTTGTTTTAGGGACCAGGACTGGGAAGCATAAGATGTGGGCGGGAGACTCAGTAACATCTTTTCATTCTTTCCTTATCACTTATTCTACAACTTTAGGAAAGTGACAGTTCCCTCTCTGAGTCTCAGTTTTACCATCTGTAAAATGAGACTAATAATGTTTTCCCAGCCTGCCTTCCAGGACTGTTAGGAGGATCGCATCAAACATTACATATAAAAATGCCATATAGATATGAACTAGGATTATCAACAACAACAATAATACTTGAGCTCATTCTATTCTAGCGTAGCTCTGAGCTTCCATATACGAAGCCTACATCTTCTTTATACATTTCTCCCATTCTCATTAACACTCTTTCAACTGGCCCTCATGATTTCTAGTCCTTCTGTCTCGGGGCCATCTGGCTTTTTTAGTTTCAATCTCACTGTTCCTCATATCCTTAGGCTGGCATTCAATGCCCTCCACAGTGTAACCCCCAACCAATTAGTTTTCTCTCTCACTCTATGAAATACAAATTTCATCCATATCTAACAACTTAGAACCCATCCTCTGATTTTCTGACTCTGGTTTTGTTCTTATACCCATCCATCCCCCCCCCTTTTTTTTTTACCTGGAATGCCCTCCTTCATGCTCACCTCATTTTTACCTATCCAAGTCCTAAGGTGCCATATATATTTAATATATATATATTATATATATATTTATATGATGCTTTAAGCTAATATTTATCTAATGCTAAAGCTAATTTAGTGCTTTAAGGTTTGTAAAACACTAATATAGTAAATGAAATGCTATAGATCTATATCTATCTAGCTCTACCTGAATAATCTTATTGATTTTCACAACAAGGGGGGAATGGGAGACATTATTATGACCCTTTTTTTTTTTTTTTTTTTTTTTTTTTTTTACAGATGAAGAAATTGAGGCTAAGGGATGTTGTGGCTTCCTTAGGGTCACACAGCTATTAAGTGAGCAGCATTTGAACTCAGGTCTTCTTGACTCCAAATATAGCATTTTTTCCCACTGTATTACCTAGATTCTTCCAGAAAGCTGCCCCCACCCCCAACCAGAAATAATTGTTCTCCCTCTACATTTTGTCTCAATGACTATTACACGTATCTTGTAGAGTCATTTGACTTTCTGCTCTTTGGGTAAAGTCTCAATCCCCTACTAAAGTGTCTGTTCCAAAACTCAAGGGTGATGATCTTCCATTCATTTAATATGTGCATTGGTAAAGCATCTAGTAAGTGTAAGTCACTCTTCCACCCCAATTCTCCCTTCGACACAAAGCACACAGGTGCTGAACATAATAAGGCTTAGGAAGTAGCAGTCGAATGACTGGCTGACTGACTGGCAAGACAATGTTGCTCTCCACTCATCCTTCAAGGGTTCCCTTAAATGCCATCTCCTACAGGAAGCCTTCTCAGTTCACTACCCCACCAAGCTTGAAGCAATGGCTCCCTCCTCTAACCCTACTCTGGATTCTGTTCATGGAGAACTCTGTGGTCAGAGGAAATTGAGATGAAAAAGTAGCTTCTATACAGCTGGTGCTTAATAAATGTTCATTGAATAAATGAAAGATTAAATCATTGCCCTCCTACAACTGATTCTTTAGTAGGAAGAATAAGACAAATATACAAGTAGTCTTGCTTTGCCTTTTAGTGCAGGGATATTCATATATATATTATCTTACAACCCCCATTATTCCATAAGATCTTGAGGACAGCACTTGGGGGCTGTGGAATCATGATATGGCAGAACTAGAAGGGTTTATTGAGAGATTAATCCAACCGTTTCGTCTCATAAATGAAGAAGTCGACCGAGTCTTTTAGTAGAAAAAGTCCAAAGCAGGGATTTGAATTAAGGCTTCAAATCCATTGTCATTTCATCATGTCGCGTCTTTTCCCTCCCTGCACCCTACTCTGAGAAGAGCACAGAGCTGGGCACACAGCCCTACTTAGGATCTGTACCTTAAAGCAGACTTGTCAAATTGACTTCTTAATCTCTGTGTCCAGAGAGTGGGGCTCTATTGCTCCCATTCCCTCCTCCCACCTTCCCCCTAACACTTTCAACTAGAACAAAACTTGCCCAGCTGCTGTCCCCATATTGCTCAGTGGGAAGACTCTGATCTCTCCTTCAGCAGACTCCCTTTACTTGACTTTCTCTCTCCCTCCAACCTGTCCTGCTTGGATGAGTTGGCTTCCAGCCAGAGCTGACACGCTTCCCCTAAATGGATGGAGAAAAATGCTAAGCAGTCATTCTGCTGGGACCAGAAGGGAGTTAATCATGGACTGACTCATCAGTCCCCCTTCTGAGGAGGGGTGATGGCAGGGAGGAGGGTGGATCCCGCACAAGCACATGACTTGCCTTCACATCAATGAATATCTGGGCATATGTGGGCATGGGAGAGGCAGCAGGTGATTTAAAATAAATGCTGGACTTGAAATAAAGAGATTCCGGTTCAAAACTGATCTTCACTGTTCAGTCTGTGGGTGACTATGATCTGTAAAAAATGATAATGTCTTCCCAACCTATCTTACCATAAGGAGAGTGCCCTGGAGACCTCAGAGTGCTAGACTGAGGTTAACCTAGAGAGTCAGAAACAGAGACAGACGGCTGAGATAGAGCAGGAGGGAACGAGAGGGGGGTTAAGTCCCCCTGCTTGGGAGGCTCTCTTGTTGTAGCTTGATTGGGCAGTAGATTCAAGGTTAAGGACAATATACAGCACAGTCAGCCTCATTAGGTAACTCCTTCCTGGCTCAGTGGTTCTTGGTGGTCCAGCTGTGACCTGTGAGAGCAGACTATCCAGACAATTTGAACTAGTATTTCTCAGCAAATAGATTCACTCAGCTACTAGGTTCTAGGGGGAGCGCCTGCTTTCAAGAAGCCCTTAGTCTGAGTGGTTAGGGAGCTCCTGGTCTGGGGAAGGGGAACCCCTAGTCTGAAGGGGAGGTATAAGTTCCTTAGAACACAAAAATAATCCTATGTTATCATATTCCAAATAACACAGTATTGTTCAGGTTCTGGGAGGGGGCTGTCAAGGGGTGGTGGTGAGCCTCACTAGTTTGTTCCATTGGGGGCTGAATGACTTTCCGTCAGGGAGGTTTAGAAGGGGGATTGAGATTGGATCAAAGACGCTTGAGGTCCCTTTCAGTTTGGAGACTGAAGGTGTTTTTTCCCTTTCCTTTTGTTTTTTTCCTTTTCATTTCTTTTTCCTTTTGAGGTTACAAGGTAAGGAGCTAGGACAGAAGCAGAGAAATGGAGTGCTCCCTCCCTCCCTCCCTCCTCTCTCAGTTCTTTTTTTCTTTCCTCCCCCTTTTTCCTGAGCTCTGTAATCAGGGGCCTGGAACATGTTCTTTGAATTAATTTCCTTCATCTTTTTTTTCCCTTTTTGTTTGGTAGGACAGACGCCTGTCCCCACAGAACAATCAGCACTGTTCTGTCGGCCCCCACACCAGACCCTCCTTACTTCCTCCCTTCCTTCTTTCAAACCGCAACAACTCCCCCCTCCACCCCATCCTTTTTTTTCTTACAGATTCTCCTGTTCTGGAGAGTTCAGCTGTCCTTCCTCAGCTGTAGCTCTCCCCCATCTCAAAGAACCCTCACTTTTACTCCTCCTCCTCCCAGACAAGCTCAGGACCCTAAAAGACCAAGTTCACTGAAAATGTCAGAAGAAGGGGGACGAGACTTTATCCCAGAAGGGCTGACCAGAACATCTCCCTTTCATCAACCCCCGCTTGAGTGTCTCTGGAGTTCAAATTATAGCTACTCCCTCTCTACATGAAACATAACCTTCCATTCTATATTTTTTACAGACATATGGAAGCTTAAAATTAGAAGGGAACTACTGAGCAGTCCATAGAAACTTAAAACTGAACAGAAATGTCCCCTGTCGCATCCGGCCTCTATTTGGATACCTTTGGTGGTGTGGAACTCATTACCTCTTAAAGTAGCCCATTCTATTTGATAGCTCTATCATATTGGCACTGTGGTCCTATGGTATATAAAATCCTATACCACCAACTATGAACAATGTTAATATTAAGTACCTACTATGTGCTAACTATGCTCCTCAATGTCCCTGAGTCAGGCATTTATATTCAAATTATCCAAATCAGTTGAATTTAATATTTATCGATTATCTACTATGTGTTGGGCACTTTGTGCCAGTCATGGGGGATTTTGAGATTAAATGTCATGTCTAGGGAATAATAAGTAACCTTAACAAACCTTTTGGATACAAAAAAGAGCACTTAAGGCACTTCTTGTCTGTAGGGCGATCCTACCACAATATTGGTACTTCACTTTATCCTCTACTTTGCTTCATTGATTCTCATCCTCAAATCATTATGCTTCCCTTTCCAAGTCACCACTCACTTCAGCCTGGATTGTTAATGTACCGTGCTGTTCATAGAATGATAGGATCATAGTTTTTGAGCCGGAAGAAAATCTCTGAGTCCAGCTCTGCTCATTTTGCTAATGAAAAGTAAGATTCAGAGAAGTTCAGTGTCTTTTCCAAGATCACACAGGTACTAAGTATCCGAGGTAAGTTTTGAACTCAGGTCTTCCTGACTCCATGTGATCATTGTAAACAAACAAACAAACAAACAAACTCCGATTTATATAGTGCTTTCAAGCTTGCAAAGCTCTTTCAATATCATATCTAATAACTGAGATTGATAGAAATTAAGTGACTTGATTAGGATCACATAACTAGCGATCTAGGGGCAGTCCTGGAACTGTCATGTCTTACAGGATTTTATTCAAGCAAGGGACCCAGTGATCGGATTCAGGAAGACCTGAAGTGAGCTCTGTTTTAGAAGCTTGTATGTCTCTGGGCAAGTCACTTAACGTGCTTCAGCTTCTTCCTTGGTAAAATGAAAGGTTTGACTTTTCAGGTCCTTCTACCTCTAAATTTACAACCCACTTTGCCTTGCTGCCTTTTATCTAATCTGTTTTTCCATTCTTTCATGAAGTGCTTTATTCTCTCAGATAACCTGGAGAGAAGAATCTTGTTTTTCTAACCCTTTCATGCTGTTATTTGTCAGGAATACCAACCTGTACTTTATACACAAGTAGTTTTTACTTGTCATCAGTAGAAACACAAAGGGCACTCTCATGGTTTCCTAGAAAATTCCCTTTATCCTTCTTCCATATTTGCTGGGAACTGAGATCCTCAATCCCATCAATTGCATTTCCAATTGCTTCCAATGTTCCATAGACATTTAAAATTTAACATGCCCCAAATGGAACCCTCTTTCCCCCAAACCTTTTTCTTTCCCTAACTTCCCCATTACTATTGAGGGTTTCACCATCCTATTGGTCACCCAAATTTGCCCCCCAGGTGCCAGGTTGCCTCCACTCCTTACTCTCTCTTACCTAACCTCCTCCTCCCTTCCATATCCAATTGGGTGCTGATCAGTGTTACCTTAGTAACACTTCCTATATGTCCCCTTCTCCTCTGACACTGTCATTGCAGAGTCTTATTCTCCCTGCCTCTTCCCAATAATCAATCAAGACTATCCTCCATTTAGCTATCACTTTGACCTTTTTTATTATTTGTTTTTAATATTTAAAAAACGAGTTCCAAATTATCTCTCTCCAGCCCCCTTCACCATCCATTGAGAAGGCAAGCCTGGTTTCACTGTTATTCCTTGTTCCATCAAGAGAGTTCCTCATTACCTCCAGGATGAAATGTAAAGTCTTCTTTTTGGCTTGCAAAACCCTCCATAACATGGCCTTTTCTTCATTTCCAGACTTCTTTCATTTTACTTATGTCCACCCCCACCGTGGACACTTCCACTCAGCCACACTGGTCTCTGGTTATTCTTTCACATGACATCCAGAACTCTCTCCGTTTCCTTCATGTTTAGAACTCTCTGTCCTCTTCTCTATTTCCTTGCTATTCTGGCTTCCTTTAAGCCTCAGTTAAACCCCTACCTTCTGCAAGAAGCCTTTTCCAGTCCTTCTTACTTTTAATACCTTCCCTCTGAGATTATCTCAGTTTATTATCCAATCGGATATTCATTAGATAATATCAGATACTAGATCTCTGACCATTATCCAATTTAATCCATATTATATCCTCTTTATATAACGCTATTTGCTTGTCATCTTCCCTATTACTGTGATCCTCCTGAGATCAAGTACTGGTTGTTCTTGGTTGTTTTTCTCCCCTCTCTTTTTTTCCTAAGTACTTAGCACAGTACTTGGTACATAACAAGTACCTAATGAATGCTTGTTGACTGAATGACTGACTGTCTTCCTATTAAATCACACTGTCAACCATCTGCTTGATGCAGGAGAGACTCTCAAGTGACTTTTTTTTTTTTTTTTTTTATATTGAGCCTTCCTGCTTTTTTTCTTCCTGGGGATTTCTAGCCTTTACTCCTGATTTCTGCCAATACTTGGCCAGCCACAATTGTCATATGTAGCTTGTCAATTATAGATTTCAGACAATGTCCCTGCCCTCGGCTATTGTCTGGGAAGAAGTCTTATGTAGAAAAACAGCTTCCATCAATTTCTCATCCTCTGCCTTTCTTTTTTATTCTTTTCAACTCTGATAAGGCATCAGATTTTGCCTGTTTACAACTTGTCTCTCCTGTACCACTGCTTAGTCATTTCAACAGAAACAACAAAATTCTTCTGTGCCACTGTACAATACCCTCATTTTAGAGTGGAGAAAGCTGAGAAAGTGAGCTGGTCATATGATGGGCCATGGGCAGAGTCAGAATTGGATTAGGATGTCACAATCATGGAAGTTCAGAACTGAAAGGGACCTTGTAAATCATGCAGTTTCTCAAACCTGGAATCAGGAAAGGGACAGGACTTTCTCAGGCTACCCAGATACCTATAACCTAGGTACTAGCACTTTAGCATGTATTCTAATCATTTCTTATATCTGACTGGTAGCTTCCAAGGGTAGGTTGAGCCTAGAAGTTCCTCACCATCTATGTTTCCTTTACCTGTGCATCCCCTGCCCCAATAACATGATTGGATTCATGAGAGTGCTCAGTATTGCTTTTAATTGACTGATAATCCAAGTTCTGCCCAGTTACTGAGATTCAGATCTAACCAGTTGTCCACTCAGCAACCCAATTTCTAGGATTTCTTACTTCTTTAGATAACTCCTTTGAGCATGATTATCTATGGATGCTGTGAGCATGGGGCATTCATTTGGGAGAAGATACCAAATGGAGAGGTTCTCTGGGGTGAGGAGGAGTAAGAGGTTTTCATACAGAACCTTTCAGCTTTCTCACGGCATGTTAGATCCTATGCTCTTTACAGATCCAATGACAACCAGAGAATAATACTAATCATAGTTTCTCAGATTATAGATTTAGCCTCTTAAAAGCTTCAAATGCCTTAGAAAAATAAATTCTAAGAATCTTTTTAAAAATCAACACATAGAATTAAGAATCCATAGAACTGCATCAAATCATTAGAATTTAAAGTCTTTAGAACCTCAGAAATATAAAAAAATATTAAAAGTAATTTAGAAACCCAGATTCTAGAATTTTATGTACTTTTAGGACTTCAGATTATATAGATCTTGGGCTTTGGAAACACAAACAAGCTCCATCTATAGGAGTTCTTAAAGAAGTTTGGAATTACAGACTTTTAAAGCTGGAAGGGATCTCCAGCCCAAGGACCCTTTCAGTGTGGGAAACCTTTCCTCAGGAAAGTTCTTAAAAAGAACTTCCTGACCCCGCACTCATTATCCAAGTCCTGCTGGGTTAGGTAGAATAAACCTTCCTAGGGGCAGAGCTAATCAGTTTTGCAGTCGGCATTTAATCCCAGTCTATCCCTCCAGCATTATTAAATCTAGCCATTTCTTTCAATGGGGGAGTTGGGAGGGGAAGAAGAAGGGTAGCCTCTGGTTTCATTTTCTGGCTTACTTATTGGTAGAGAAGTGTGCTGAGAAGGATCCTAAGTGAGAAGGATTTGGGCTAAAGGAGACAAGGGATTTGGAATGAAGCCCAATTGCCCGGGTTCAAGTAAATAAGAAGAAGGAATGTTGGGCACAGAGGCTGCAGGATGGCATCCAGGCTTGTTAAGGAGGGGTTGCTTGACTCCACCCGCCCCTCTTTCCCCCCCCCTCCCTGCTCAGCCCCCACAAGAGCCCAGTTGGTGGCCACTTTCTCAGCTGAAGAATAAGGAAGGAGCTAACTCTGGGAAGGGATGTGTGCGGTCTCTGGGGGTGATAATTGGCCACCGATTAAGTGTTCCCACTCTAAAGCTCTGAAAAGACCTTGTTTTTGTGGCCTCCCCATAGCTAATGTCAGTGTTCCATTTCTTTGCTTTTTACATACGTGCCTGTGCATAAAGTGCACACAGAACCTTGAGTTTAGCATTCTTTCCTCCTAGGAGTTGTGCAGCAGTGAACCTCCAGCCTTGACTTAACAAGGTATGTGAATGGCACTAAATGTCCTACTTCTGCTTCCAGGAAGCCTTCCTTGATTAAGCCCTTCCACTATCCACTGTTCCTCTCCTTATAGGAGGGAGAAGGGGTAACAAGCATTTATTAAGTGCCCACTATGTGCCAGGTGCTGTGCTAAGCTCTTTACAAACATCTCATTTGATTTTAGGGCTGGGGTAGGATCATATAATGGGAGGTGAATTACAATTTAGAGGACATCTGGGTTTCACTTCTACTTCTCATACTTCTCTGTGACACCCTGTCACTGAATCTTTCTGAGCCTCAGCTCTGTCATCTGTAAAATGGGGGTGATAATGTCCATGGAATCTAATTGGTAAGGCTGCTAAAGTGTGTAAAGCTTTTCATGGATTTTAAGATATTATATGAACATTAACAAATATTCTTCAGAGTAGCGCTATTTGGTTTTGGACAAGTCCCTTTCTTTACTCCCAGACCTCAGTTTCCTCATCTATTAAATGGGGTTGGAATGGAATCCCTTGTCTATATGGACTGAGCCATATGGTTACTGGGGGCCCTTTCAGTTTTTCTGATGTTCAGATATTGACCTTCAATATTCTCTGCACATTTGTGGTGGGAGGATGAGAGGAAGAATATAGCTAGGGATAGTGGGCTTTGTGAACATGTGCTGACTCACTCATCTGGACAGCTCAAGCCCCAAGGTGTAAATTATAATGCTGACAGGACCACGTCATCTAAAGTATAGTCCCTGGTGTTCCACAGGTTTATACCCTAGAGTGAAAAAATGGTACTGTGCATGGAATATTATAAAGAGGAAGTATCAGCAATTTCCTCACTATTATAGCTATCGAGCAGGAGAATGGGATACCTGGGTAGGTTGTGAGTTTCCCATCACGGAGGTGTTCAAGCAAAACCTATACAACCAATTTCTAGGGAGACAGATGAGCCGATTGCTTTTGTGTTGGAGTTGGACTAGATGTCCTCTGAAGTATGTTCCACTTCACTTTTAGATTACAAGGTCCTGTAATTCTGAATTCTTTCTGGGCTTCCCAGTCCCTTGTAAGCTTGAATTGGCTGGGACCAGGTACTATTCTCTTTTTTGTCTGGTTGCTCCTTCCCTTGCCTCTCCACCCCCAAATAGTCACTTCCCTTCTTCCTCTCTCGGGAGATTAAAGAATTTTAGATTTGGAAAAGAATTGAGATCATTTGAAATAACCTTTACCTGAACAAAATTTCCTGAAGCCTCGTTTAGCAGGTGGTCCCCTGGTCTTTGGAAGAAGAGCTTTAGGGATGGGGAGCTCATTACTGTGATAGACAATCTCCTCTGATGCCCTGCTAAGTGCTCTGGTCCCCTGCTCTAAATCGCCACTATTCCGGAAGCTTTGAATGCTCTAGTTGCCATTTTTATATTTTCTTTTTCTTCCTTTCTCTGTCCCTGGCTCGGGTTCCTTCTCCCTGTCTTTCTAGCAGGTTCTCCCTGCCCTTCTCCTCTCCTTCTCAGCCCACCCACTTGCCTTTAATTAGAAATGCCAGGAGAATGGTTTTCAGAGTATTTTTTGCCAGCAAGACATTCCCCTTGGGGGCGGGAAGCCCAGAAAGGGAAGGGTGGGGAGGAGAAACAGGAGAGAAGGTAGAAGCCTGGGCCAGTGCCAGAGACAAGGGGTGAACGAAACAGGGAGAATCTCACATGACAGAACCTGTGGGTGAATGCCATGTGTGACATTGGTGGGTCTAGCTCGGACAAAATGCAAAAAATTTTGTGTGTATTACTGTGATCACTGTGTACAAGCAGATGAACTGAGTGCCTCTGGTGACAGAGAGAGAGAGAGAGAGAGAGAGAGAGAGAGACAGAGAGAGAGAGAGAGAGAGAGAGAGAGAGAGAGAGAGAGAGAGAGAGAGAGAGAGACAGAGAGAGAGACAGAGAGAGAGAGAGAGAGACAGAGAGACAGAGACAGACACAGAGACAGAGACAGAGAGACAGAGATGAGAGAGACACAGAGACACAGAGACAGAGACAGAGAGAGACAGAGAGAGAGAGACAGAGAGACACAGAGAGAGAGACACAGAGACACACACACACACACACAGAGACAGAGAGACAGAGAGAGAGACAGAGAGACAGAGACAGAGAGAGAGAGAGAAGTAGTAGTAGTAGGAAGAGAAATTGGGTATAACTATGTAAGCTTTAGAAGGAATGTTTGTATTTGCATTACCTGGATGACCTTGGACAAACCATCTCCCTCCTCATTATCTGTAAAATGAAGAGATTGGAGCAGGTGACTCTTACTGCCTTTTTGTAAAGCACCAAACCCATGATCCGGCAATTCTATTAAATTTGACAACGTGTGTGTGTGTGTGTGTGTGTGTGTGTGTGTGTAGGAGTAAGAGTGTGATTGTATGTGCAAATATGTATGAGCTCTTATATGGATGAATGCATGTATCTAAGACAGTATGATGCCATGTACACTTGTACAAGTGTGAGTGTGACTATGTGTATGAGAATGTGTGTGACTCATGAACTGTTAGAACTGGAAGTAATCTTGCAGATTTATACCAGAACCCTACACCTCATCATTTTACAGTGAAAGAAACTGAGGCCCAGGAAGGTCAATGACTTGGTTGCTAGCTAGTGGGTCTATGATAGAATTGGTGTTAAACCTCAAATATATGACTGTGTATAAACTCTGTGACTGTAAATTCAAGCCCATATGTATGTGTGTATACCCCAATGTCATAGTGGATGGATGTGGCTGAGTGTAACCTTGTGTGTGTGTGTGTGTGTGTGTGTGTGTGTGTGTGTGTGTGTGTGTGTGTGTGTGTATGTGTGTATGTGTGTATGGGAGAGAGAGAGACAGAGACAGAGACAGAGACACAGAGAGAGGAGGGTCTTTCTCTCCCACAATAGGTCCTTTCATTGAACAAAGCTTATGCTTCATTTTTTACCCAGACCTATGAGAATTGATGAGAACAAATCTTGGGAAAAGGGACCTGGGAAGGGGAGGACTCAGAAATCTTAGACCTTCCCAGGCCCACACCCTGCCTCCCTTGTACTTACATCTTGGACTTTGGGGAGCCCTTGCCCTGTCCTAATTCCCCCTGCATCCTGCGGCATCCCCCTGGTTTGGGCAGGCTGGGTCATGATGGGTGGCTGGGGAGTCCCTCCCCTCCTCCTTCTTCTCCTCCTTCTCTGGAGCTGTCACTAAAGTTGGAGCAGGGATGGGAGGGGAGAGAGGAGGGAGGGAGGGAGGAGACAGAAGGGAATCTATGCTTCCGTTGCAGAAGCTCTTAGCCTTTTATGGTGTAGTTCCCGGGAACTGCCTGAGTGGGGGCGGCCTCGGAAGCAGCTGATTCAGGCTGAGTGAGGAAACAAGGAAGGCTGTGGAAGCAGCAAGAGGCAGTGCCAGCTCAAGAGGGTGGACTTAATTGGGTGGAGAAAGTCCAGAGTGAGCCTCTGAAAATGGGGTCTGAGCCAGGGCCCAGCCTGGGGGGGATGGTGCAGGGCTGGGCTGGGCAATGGGTCCTTTTCACTGTTCTTGCGCCTCTCCTCCAACAAGAGCTCTGTTCCAGATTACCACCGAGTCTACTGTGTCACCTAAGACGATAGAAGGCAGCGGGATCAGGAGAGGGAGCCCCACCTTCAGAGTGGGGACACCTGGAGTCCAGGTTCCAGTTCTTTACCACTAACCTCTTCTGTGACCTTGAGGGTGACACTTTCCTTTCTTGAGTCTCCCTCTCTAGTTCTGTAAGAAGAGAATCATTGAGCTCCATTAAGTATCAAGCACTTATTCAGTGCCTACTGTATACCAGACATTGTGCTAAGGTCTGAAAATACAAAGGCAAAAATTTTCCCTTTCCTCAAGGAGCTCACAGTCTATTGAGAGGACAACATGCCAATGACTAGGTACATATAAAACATATACAGGAAAGTATCAAAAGTAACAAGGAGGACAGGAAAGTCTTGCAAAAGTCAAACTTGAGCTGAGACTTGGGGCCAAAAAAATGGAAATGAAGAGGGAGAGTTATAGGCAGGAAGGACAGCCAGTGAAAATGCACAATTGGGAATTAAGTCTTGTAAACATAAGGTTACATTTTTTTTTTATTTTAATATTGTTAATTTATGGAATAAAACAAACATTTCTTTAACATGGTATAAAAAGATGTTTGCACATGAAACTGCAATTTTGTTATGTTCATTTCTTTTCTCCTCCTCTCCACCCTAGAGATGGCTTGCCATTAAATGCAAATGTGAATATATGTATATCTACATATATATGTAAAATCATTCTAGTAGAGTAATATCTTGTAGATCTAAAACTGGAAGGGCCTCTAAGCTAATACTTAATTTTACAGATGAGGGAAGTGAGGCTAGGAAAAGTAGAACAATTTGCTCAAGGGCCATCCTGGAAGTTTAGTGGTAGAGCTGGAATCAAGCATCATTATTATCTTCATCTGAGTAAGTCACTTAATAATATGATCTCACATTTATATAGCACTTTAAGATTTGCCAAGCTTTCTCTCACTATATCTCTAAGAATTGGGTAGGACACAACTTATGATCCCCCTTTCACAGAAAATGAAACTGAGATTCAGAGAAGTTGTGACTTGCTCCTGATCATGAAATTAGTGTCTAAGGAAGAATTCTTATCAAGGTTCCTTGACTCCATAGCCATCATTTCATCTATTTCCAGATGGACATTGTGCCTTTGGAATGAAAAATAACCCTCTAATCTGGTCTTACATAAAAGAAAAGAGGGAGTGAATCCGGTGAAGAGTTTGGCAGGGGCAGTGATTTTTTTCTGGAAAAAAGTTGACTTCCTTTACCCTCAACCTCCCCAATTTCATTTTGGGGATTCTTGAAATAGCAGACTCCCTTAGGGCCATTTGAACAAATAATTAACCAAGTAGTATGCTGGATTCAATTTACATAGATTTGCATACCGCTTTTTGGTAACACAAAGATTGGAAAGTGTGATACACCCACCCCTTCCTTTTCATCTCTGTATAACTGAGTAGATTTGCATAGATGTGATGTGGCTGGAATTGTAGGTCTCAAAGAGCTTGGGAAATGGGAACTGGAGACAAACATTTTCTTCATGGGAGTTCAGATAGATGCTTCTGCATGTATTCTAATTTATGTTCAATTCAAGAGGCTTAGAAACCTTAGTTGTTAACACACAAGGGATATCGGTGTTGCCATTAGGGGGTGAGGAAGGCATTCCAAGGGTCTCATTGGTTAATTTGGGAAGGAAAGAAGTAAAGAGATGTAAGGCTTGGCAGGAATGTCTTCTCTCTGTAGCTGTCTGTCTCAGTTTGTAGTGGGATACTATGAACAGGGCTCTGTGCTGGAAATATGAAGGTCTTGACCCTGGCTTTTTCAGGCACTTCTTGTATGACCTCAAGGTAGAATGAGAACATTTGTTCACATATCCAAACACACACATGATCTTTTCCTACACTATATCTTCTTGAATAGGCCAAAAGACTTAGAATTGCCTGCTAATTGATTTAGTATTGAATGACTCCTTGGTCGCTATCTAATTCAACCATCCCACTCTCATTTTGAGAATGCTAAGACCCAAAAAGGGGAAAAACTTGTCCAGATCACTCTGCAAATAGCAGAATTAGAATGTGAACTTATATTGTCTGACTTTAAATCAACTGCTCTATTTCATCATGTTCTACATGAGTTCTTATCCTGGGCTCAATGAACTTAAAAAGAATTTATAACAGTATTTCAATACAGTTGGCTCTCTTTGTAAATCTCTGTATTTTACCTTATGCATTTAAAAGCATTATTATGACAAGGGGACCATGGCTTCACCAGGCTAACAGAAGGGTTCATGATATAAACAAGCTTCAGAATACCTACTCTAGAATTGCTAGGCTAATAGTGAGGGCACAAACATTCAGAGTGATTATATACACACCGGTGTGGATACTAAATCAGTACCCTAATCTCTGAGGAATAAAAGATCTGATCCATAATAATCATTCAATAAATGCATATTGAGTTGAATTAAGAACAAGGAGTTTTGAGTTCTAGTACCAACTTATCTATTTGTTCTGTGATTTTGTCACTCTCCTTGCAACTAAATGACACAGTGGTTAGAGTGCTGGACCCTAGAAGGAAGAAGATCCAAGATCAGATTCTGCCTCAGACACTCCCAGGTTGTGTGACCTTGAATAAATCATTTCTGTTTTGTCTGCCTCAGTTTCCTTATCTGTAAAATGGGGATAACAATAGGTCCTATCTCTCAGGGTTGTTGTGAAGATCAAAGGAGATAATGTAAAGCTCTTTGCAAACCTTAAACTGTTATATAAATGTTGTTATTTTTATTTTCTGGAGTTGAACACAATGCTCTCTAGGATCCCCCTCAGTTCTAGCATTCTGCCTCCTAAAATTCTGGCTTTACCTTTCATCCCTTCCATCTCTGACATTCTAACCTCTGTGATTCTCTGATTCCATGAGCTGGGGGCAGACTAGTGACAGGTGGAGTGGGGAGGCAAGTGATTATCAGGGAATAGTCCACGTGTCCTCTGTCCCTGGTGCTGAAGTAAAGGAGAAGCCCACAAAACACTTCTAATGAATTCCCTGCTTCGTCACAGGGGCCACTTGCTGTATTCGCCCCACTCCACCCTCCTTCTGCCCTTCTCACCCCCAGACAATCTGGATCCTTTTGTGTCCCGGAATGTCAGGGCAAGAGGGGAATTTCAGACCTCATCTAATTCAGTAAATAGAGATGTTGAAATAAAGGACTCAAGTGACTTTTCAAAACTTCGGGAGAAAGTCAGCCCTGGATCCCAACCCAGATTACCTGATCCAAAGGTTCAGGAGTCTCATCCACATTAGAAGTGGGAGGAAGGAGGAGACAAGGAGACAAAGAGGGAGACAGAGACAGAGAAATAGACTTATAATGTATAAGTTATATATATATATATATACATATACAGTTCACACCCATGTATATATGTACATATGTGTATATATGCACACCCACAAATATATGTATATGTATATGCTGCCATTCTTTTTCTCCCTTCTCTACTGCTGTCTTTGCTCCTAGTCCTCTTTTTTTCCCCCAATCTCCCCACACTTTCAACCTCAACACATGATTCATTTGGTGACCTGCCCTTCATGATTCATAGTTCTTTAGAGTTGAAAAGTCATCTGTTCTAAACTCATCGATTTATAGGATCACCCCCAAAGGTGCTCTAGTTAAGTCAGTGGCCGAACTGGCAGAACATTAGAACCCAAAGCAGCGTTCCTTTCACTACCCAAGCAGCTGCTGGCACACACATGTACTCCTGGGAAGTCCAGGTAACCCTTCTGGGAGGGCTGACCCAGCCGGGGAAGGGTTGATGCTGAGATGGGAGCTGTGCGTGCTTCCCTGACCTCCGGACCCCGTCCTGCTTCACCCCCAGAAGTTCAGCGGGGGAAGAGCCAGGGTTGGCGGAGTAAATCCTTTAGCTTGGTGAATAAGTAAGAGCCTTTTCCCTTCTCTCTCCCTCCCTCCTCCCCTCCGGAGTTTGAAAAGGAAGGTGGGGATTAGTCATCCATCCATCTGAACTGTGTGTGCGCGGTATTTTTCTCCCCTCCCCTCTCTCCGGCTCTGGGGGAGTGTTTGAGTGGGCGCCAGGAAAGAGGAGGGGCTTCACTCAGCAGTTGGGGAGGGGGGCCCCCTGGCAGGGCCTAGGTGCGCGCCACCAATGAGAGTCGGAGTTCCAGGAGCCAGGCCGCCCACGTGCAGGGAGCCTGGCTGTATAAAGCCAGGAGGCAGCGGGAAGGGAGGCAGGCTACTCAGCGAGAAGCTTCAGCAGCTTTAGCGGAGAGCCTGGGAGCTGCGGCAAGCGGCGGCGGCGGGAGCGGGAGCTGATCTGCGAGCACCAGCAGCCCCTATCACCTGTGGAGCCGGAGCCGGGCGCTCCCCCTCCGATCGCCGGAGACCACCTTTTTCCTTTCTCTTTCCTGAATTTCTTCAAGGAGCCGAGAAGAGAAGGGGCTTGGCTTTGCCACCAGCGGGATTAACCGGGCTACCGGAGTGACGGGCTGCGGAACTCAGATCCCCACGGCGGGCCAGAGAGAAATTTGCCTTATCGCTTTTTCTGCGGATACAAGTGATGGAGCTGGAGCACATGACCAGCGGGGGCCTTCATACCTACCACGGCCCCCGGGGCGGACCAGCGGCCAAACCCAACGTGATTCTGCAGATCGGGAAGTGTCGGGCAGAGATGCTGGAGCACGTAAGGAAGACTCACCGGCACCTGCTCACCGAGGTGTCCAAGCAGGTGGAGAGGGAGTTGAAAGGCTTGCACAGGTCAGTGGGGAAGCTGGAGAATAATTTGGATGGCTATGTCCCTACCGGGGATTCACAGCGCTGGAAGAAGTCCATCAAGGCCTGCCTGTCCCGTTGCCAAGAGACCATTGCCCACCTGGAGCGATGGGTGAAGAGGGAGATGAACGTGTGGCGGGAGGTTTTCTACCGCCTGGAGAAATGGGCCGACCGGCTGGAGTCCATGGGAGGCAAGTACCCAGTGAGCGGGGAGGCGGCCCGCCAGACTGTCTCGGTTGGAGTGGGGGGCCCTGAGGGCTATTGCCAGGAGACTGACCCCTATGATTACACGGTGAGTCCCTATGCCATCACCCCCCCCACACCGGCAGGGGTCATCGTGGGAGGAGAAGCTCTAAGCCACGAGCCTTCCGAGACCCAGCAGTACCCACCCTGGAGCTCAACCACCGAGGACGGGACTCTGAGTCCCGGTGTAGACACCCAGATTTTTGAGGATCCCCGTGAGTTCCTCAGTCACCTGGAAGAATATCTGAAGCAGGTCGGAGGGACTGAAGAGTACTGGCTGTCCCAGATCCAGAACCACATGAATGGCCCAGCAAAGAAGTGGTGGGAATACAAACAGGGATCTGTAAAGAACTGGGTGGAATTCAAGAAGGAATTCTTGCAGTACAGTGAGGGGACCCTCACCAGGGATGCTATCAAGCGGGAGCTGGACCTGCCCCAGAAGCAAGGGGAGCCTCTGGACCAATTCCTGTGGAGGAAGAGAGACCTTTACCAGACCTTGTATGTGGATGCTGATGAAGAGGAGATCATCCAGTATGTGGTGGGCACCCTTCAGCCTAAACTCAAGCATTTCCTCCGACACCCACTGCCCAAGACCCTCGAGCAGCTGATCCAGAGAGGTCAGGAGGTCCAAGAAGGACTGGAGCAGGGGGAGGATGCCACCGAACAGCAAACCCAGTCAGAGGACAATGATGAATCACTCACTCCAGCTATTGAGTCCCTTGCCAGTGACGGGACCCAGCCCGAGTAGAGGTGGTGGTGGCCACCCCTCAGCTTTTGTTAGCCCCTTCTTCCTGGAGACCCCCACCCCTCCTGGGTGTCCCCTTCTGGGATCACTTGGTTGAGGATTCTCCCAGATGTCCTAATTTCCCAGGGGCAGCTTGTGCTGTCTTGCCAAGGAAGAGTTGGCAGGCAGCCCCAGTGGGAATGGCACTTGATAGACATTTTGGGAGACAAGACTCATGCAGTGGGGGTTTTCCCACCACCTTGTCCATACCCCCTCCCTCCTACTTGAACCCTCCATAGTTTTACACAGATCACTTATGCCAGCATCAGTTAACTTTTCTCCCCTTTTAAGCTGCTTGAAAACAGGACTTTAGCTTTCCTCTTTCCCCATCTCTAGCCAGTCTGGTGTGTATGTTCCTTACCTTCATTTTGTCCATCCACTCCTTTCCCCTCCTACCTAATGGTTCTATAAGGAGTTTCACCTGCTCCCACATGAAACTCTTTTTAAACCTAGAGTTTAGCCACTGGCCTTGATAGGTTTTCTTCCTCTCTAAAATCATTCCTGTCCCTCTCCCATTGGCCACTAGCCACAGGAGACATGGAGAATAGCTAGATTATAGGGGGCTGGCATTGAGCCAGCTGGCTTTTCAGAGCCAGGACTGTGATTGTCAGGGAAGAAACAGAGGAGAAGAAAACCTGCTTTCCAATCTCTTGCTCTTCGTGGGAGAATCAAGGGTCCATGGCCATTCTGCCCCCACCATGGCAGCTTCCTTCTCGACTTCCCCAGAGAAGAGACAAAGACTTTCCAGGAATGGCAGCAACAATGGATACTGGAGATCCTGATTCCTCCTTCGATTTAAAAGTGAGTATCTCCCCTGTGGAAGAAATCAAAGAATTCTAGAATGTCAGGGCTGGGAGAGGAGAAGTTAAGAGTGAATTTTAGAAATAAGAAGTGAATGACTCAACAAGTTACCAAACAAGTTAGTGGTCTAATGCAGTTCTCTTGATTCCCTGTTCAAGCTTCTTTTAATGTGGGAAATCCTCTTAGGGAATTATATAGAAGCAGTCCTTTTCTATTTCTTATAGGGAAGTGAGGAGAGAGGCAACCTGAAAAGGGGATTAGTGGGAGATGGGCTGACCAGAGCAATATCTGATACCGACATTAGTTCCTGAGAAAACCTAAGAAAGGTGGGCAGGTGTGCTTTAGAGCTTGAAGAGTCTCTTTTTTCTCCATCTCTATCTTGCTCACATAGATTGTTTGGTTTTTTCCCCTTTTCCTTGCTACAGTGATTCACTCCAGCCTAGCAGAACAGAGAAGCAGTGATGATTCACCTTGTGATGGACAGCAGGCGGAGGGGGATCAAGGAAGCTCCAGTGCTTGATTTCCAAAGTCTTTTGGATTTGACACCAGAACCTACAAGGTAATTGACTTTTCTCTCTTGAAGACATCCTGTTTACTCCTTTTCAAAGGGTCCTAATTGAAAACAACATCCCCTTACTCTCCCATCTTCAAATTTAGACCTGGGTGATGAAGCATAATGCATTGAGATGCAAATTAACTCCAGGAGTCCAAGAAATGGGGCAATTTAGTCCGAGTAATGTGGTTTGGCCACTTTGGGATGGTCTGGCCAGTTGTGAAGGAGTAATTCCCACACTCTTTGCAATCTGATATTTTGAATTGAAGAGTCCCATAATTCCCCTTTTTGGGTAAGTAGGAGATTAGTTTGAAAGGTTTAGGCCTCCAGTCCTACTTAAGTCAGTCATTTGTGGCCAAGTGTCAATAGGACAACTGCTGAGTTATTTCTTCTCTTAAAGACAAAAACCACCCCCTTTTTTGGTCAGCGAAGCCTCCATCTGCATCCTCCCTTCTTACTCATGCTTTTTTTTTTTCACACCCCAAATTCTATTGTGCTTTTCTACTGTTTCTAATTTGCTTGTTATGCCTGTATTTATTTCAGGAACAAAGAATCTCACAAATTTATTTGCTGCTGAAGTTGAAAATATGCTCACCATTTTGGAGGGGAAATAACCTGCCAGAAGGGGAAGGAGAAGTTTGAGGATTTGCCAGTGGTGCTATCCAACCCAGGAGAAGGAGGTGGAGGGGAGAAGAGAGACTATCAAGAAACAGGGATCCAGAGCTTGAAGTGAGAGAGGGCTGGACAGAACTCTGTGTGGAGGTGACACTTCATAGGGAGAGGATGAATGGAACAGCCAGCCTTCTGGAAGATGCCAAGGTCCAGCCCTTAGGCACTATTTGGTTTTCAGCCCCTGCTCTGAGTAAACTCTGCATCTTTGGAGTCTCAAGTTCCTGTATCCCCTCTATCTCCTTAAACCAGGGCCCCATATCTTGCCCTGGGCCAGTGGCCATGGCCCCCTTTCTTGCCCCACCCTACTAAACCTTACTCCTGGAGGTATCTCAATGGGGCAAGGAAAGTCAGGATCTCTTTCCCTTTGGGATTCCCCACTGTCATGTTACCACCTTCCCAATCTTCACCACACTGGCTAACAAATGTTTACACCCCTGTCCCATCCCTGGAGAGTCCATCCAGGATTAGTTCAGCCTTCCTAGACCTTCCTGCCTTTCTTTCTAAGGAAGTAGGAGTTAGAGTGTCTCTGAAGGATTACAAGATTCTGGCTGATTAGCCAGCCACAGTCCTATGCTCCTCCAAATGCTCCCCATAGATTTATTTTTTAATAGTAGATATTCTTTAGATTCATACATAGACTATCACCCTACATTCACTGTGTCTGATCCCATCGGCTAGAACTTCTTGGACTCATGGATGATTGATTGGTGGTGGGGGGGATTAATTGGTATTTCTAAACTGGATGAGCTATACTCCCCACCCCTTTTTGTCCATTAGACATCATCATCAGCTGATCAGGTCCAAGGTCAAGAGTCGATGTATGCTTCCCTTCTCCTAAAAAATACATTTTTGTAATATTTCTTTAATAAAAATTGAAATATCAGTTGAACATGTTTTTAATCTTTTTTTGGGGGGCCAGGGGAAAAATGGGTGTGGATGGGTGGATGGGGAAGAAGGGGATTGGGGTAAGGGAAGGAAGAGTTACTAGGTATAAAATTGTTAAACTGGCAATTCAGCAGAATATTACAGATATATCCAACTAAGTTTTATTAGTAGAGCATTTGATAAAGTTTCTTACACCATTCTTATGGAAAAGATTGAGGAGTTGTGGGCTTTACAATAATACAGTTTGGTAGATTGGGAAATTGCAAAATAGCCAGAAGCAAAGAACAATAAGTGAAATCAACTTCTATTTATAGGGAAGTCTGCAGTGGAGTGCCTTAGGGATCTATGCTTGGCCCAGTATTATTTAACATTTTAAAATTGACTTGTATAAAGGAATAGATAGAAGGAAAGCTATTGTACTGCATGATAAGATCATAGATTTAGACCTAGAAGAGATCTTAGAGGACATTTAATCCTTCCTATCTTCTTATAGAAGAGAAAATGAGGGCTTAGAGAAATTAAATGATTTGCTCATGATTATCTAGCTAGTAAGTGCTAGAGATAGGGTAGAGTCAAGGTGATCTATACTGATCACTTGGTCCACTATGCCACTATATTTAAAAGATCTTAACATTCTAGAACATTGAGCCAACTCATAGGGATCAGTGAGAAGCCATAACACTTGCATCAGAAGCAGCTGATAGAACTAGGAGATCATTATACACTTCAACAACAATACTGTATGAGGATGTATTCTGATGGAAGTGGATATCTTCAACATAGAGAAGAGCTAATCCAATTCCAATTAATCAGTAAAGGACAGAATCAGCCACACCCAGAAAAGGAACACTGGGAAATCAGTGTAAACTATGAGCATTTTTGTTTGTTTGTTTGTTTTTCTTCCCAGATTATTTTTACCTTCCGAATACAATTCTTCCTTTGCAACAACAACAACAACAAAATTCGGTTCTGCACATATATATGGTACCTAGGATATACTATAAGATATTTAATATGTATGGGAATGCCTGCCATCTAGGGGAGGGGGTGGAGGGAAGGAGGGGAAAATTCGGAACAGAAGGGAGTACAAGGGATAACGTTGTAAAAAATTACCTATGCATATGTACTGTCAAAAATGTTATAATTATAAAATTAATTTAAAATTTTTTTTTTAAAAAAGCAGCTGGTAGGACAGTGGATATAGCAGTGGGTCTAGAAGCAAGAAGAACTGAGTTACAATATGATATCAGATACTAGTTGTATGATCATGGGTATGTTACTTAACCTCTGGTTGCCTCAGTTTCCTCAACTATAAAATAGGGATAATAGTAGCATCGACTTTGCAAGGTTGTTGAAAGAATTAAATGGGATAATATTTATAAAAATGTCTGAGCAAACTCCTAATGAATGAGTTTTGTTTTGTTCCTCCCACTTTTACTTTAAAAATAGTAGCCATAAGTCCAAAATGGAGGAAGCCAGGTTAAATATCAGTTCATTGGAAAAATTTGGAGACTTCAGTGAACTGAAAACTAAAAATGTTTTTAAGATGGAGGTCCCTCCAGCAGGAACTCTATGAATACATATTTCTTGTAGCCAAAAAAATATTAACAAATATTGGGCTCATTTGAAGACCCAGAGCTTAGAATTAGGGAGGTTGCAGTTCTGTAGTCCTCTGTCCTGGTCAGACCACAAATGGAATAATGTGTTTGGTTCTAGGACATACACTTTAGGAAGAACATTGGAGAGTGAGCAGAGGAGGACTATCATCAGGGTGCTAAAGAGCCTTGAGTCCATGTCAGGAGAAGAGGCTGAAAAAATCAATGTTTGGTCTTGGAAAAAGAAAATTTAGTAGAGTCAATGCTTTCAAGTATCTGAAAGATACTAGCCTTTGATTCAGAGGGAAGGACAAGGAAGAGCAGATCTGAGCTTAGTGACAGAAAGGCACTATACATGCATTGAGTAAGCACTCACTGTGTGCTAGTCACTACACTATGATATTATGGACAAATGCCAGCCAAATACCATTTCTTCTACATAATGATAATAACAGCTTTCCCTTTGTAGTTTGCTGACTTTGCATCTTTTCAAATCTCTTTGGTTCTGTACAATTGTGTAGGGAGAGGTAGAGCAGATATTATTATCATTATTTTGTTGTTCAGTTGTGTCCTACTCTTCATGACCCCATTTGGGATTTTCTTGGCAAAGATCCTGGAGCATTTGCCAATTTCTTCTCCAGTTCATTTTACAGATGAGGAAACTGAGGCACTGATTCGTCCAGGGTCATGAAGCCAATAAGTGTCTCAAGCCAGATTTAAATTCAGAAAGGAGTCTCCCTGACTACAGACCTAGTATTCTCATCCACTGTGCCACCTAGGAAACTGAGGATCACCATGGAGAGCCTATACACTTTAATGTTCTAAAAACAACATATAAAACAGAGATGAAAAGATGTGTGTGTGTGTGTGTGTGTGTGTGTGAGAGAGAGAGAGAGAGACAGAAAGACAGAGAGACAGAGAGACAGAGAAAGACAGAGAGAGACAGACAGATAGAGACACTGAAAGAGACAGAGACAGAGAGGAAAAAACATAGCTGGGAGAGAAATGAACAAAAATGGAGCTACCTACAAAAAATTCACCTGAAGGAAAGGGGGTTGGAAGGATATTCCAAAATGGGAAGGCTCCAGACTTTGAAAAAGTTCCATGGTAAGAAGGCTGCTGAGTCATAGTAGCAGAGCCAAAAGGTGTTTAATGTAAGGAGACACCTTTTTAACAATTAAAGCTATTCACAAGTGACAAGTGTATGCTCAACACAAGAGTCAGTTGTATTTTCAGAATGAGCAGTTAAATCTAGGAAATCAATATACCATGGCTTGATTTAGTGTTTTGCTGGTGGGTCTAGACTTAAGAAAGTGATGGAGGAAATTTCAATAGTATAAATTAAACTTAAAAGTGATTTGGGGGTACAGTTTCCTTCCCCTCAGAGATCTGATAGATATTTACCAGCACCTTCTCTGCATGATTTGCATCTGAAGATGTGAGCTTCTTTGAACGTTTTCCAGAAGACCTTGGACAGATCTTTTTCAGGGAAGCTTCACTTGGACAAAATAGCAATGAGCTCTGTTCCATAGCTGAGGTCCTCATAATTGATCTAACAGAAACAACCACAAGCTTGCAGTCATCCATACAGGTCCTTTCCACTCCCCACTTGGATAAATCTTTTTTGTGCTTCTTGTGCTCTGGAAAATGACAGTTGAACCAACTGAGTTCTCAAACCCTTTCCAGCTTTTGTATTCTATTGGCTCCTGAATTTGATTTTAAGGTTCTATATTCCAGTGGTTTGAGGAAAGTTAGATAGAATGGGGCATCTGGAATCAGAGAGACTCAGTTTCCTAAGTTCAAATATGGTCTTGGACATTTACTAGTTTGGTGACCCTGGGGTCATCAAACCCTATTTGCCTCAGTTTTCTCATATGTAAAATCAGATAAAGAAGCAAATGGCAAACCACTTCTCTACCTTTGCCAACTGCACTCCCCAAAAAATAACTCAAATGAAGTCATGAAGAGTAGGGCATGGCTGAAACAACTACAATGATTCTAATGGTTTAAGATTTTCTGGTTCCTTTATTGTAACTTCATTTCCTGATCTAAATTATGAATTGCCTTACATTTATGCCACAAACCACTGCCGAGTTAATCATCATGAAGCTTAGTAAGCATTATGCTAGGGAAGGGAGGGACAGTCAGAATGGGCAGATTTGGCTTCGAATGCTAGTTCTGTCATGAGAAAAGGGAAGAGGAAGGGAACAAATTATTCAAGCATTTATGAAATGTCTACTATGAGCTAAAAACATTTTAAAAATATTATTTGATCCTCAAAACAGTCCTGGGAAATAGGTGCCATTTTACAGATGGAAAAACTGAGGCAAACAGAGGTTACTTTACTGGGTTATTTTGAGGACTTACTCTGAGACACTGAACAAATTATTTTCCTGACATGATCCTCGGTGTCCTCATCTATAAAATAAAGATAACAAATCTCTTTTCTCCCACCCTCTGTCCTACTCCTATGTTATTATGAAGCTCGTATGAACTCATAATAGATCGGAAGCCAATACACTAGAAAAGACCAAGATATATATGAAAGGGTGTTATGATTGCTGATGTTTGGAGTGATGACTAATTCATTCAACTTATTCAATAAAGATTTTATTCAGGACCTACTCTTTATAGGGTGGTGCTTGGACCAGAGGAAAAAATTTTGGAAGCCAATCAGGGATATGTGACTTGTCCAAGATCACACAGTAAGTGTCTGAGGCTGGATTTGAACTCATCTCCAGACTCCAGGGCTAGTGCTCTATCTATCCCATCATTTAACGGCTCCAGTTTTTTAAACATGAAGAATGGCATGATCTCTGCCCTCAAAGAACTTACAATCTAAAACTTTTAAAGGCATAAAAAGGGAAAATCACAAATGGTTTGGGAGCAAAGCAGACTGCTCAAAGTTTCTTTGGAAAATTTGAGGAGTTTGATCATTTTTAGTTGGGAGGGGTCAGAAAAACTACTTGTGTATGGTATTACTTGAAGAGAGCCTAAAGTTCTATTACTCATTACAACATTCTCATGAGAGAGAAGGTAGTATGATGGATAGAACTCTGACTCTGAAGTCAGGAAGATCTGAATTCAAATATGGCCTCAGATACTGGCTGACTGTGTCATCCTGGCTCACTCACCCTTTGTTGACGTCAGTTTCCTCATCCATGAAATGGGGATTTTAATAGCACCTGCCTTAGAGAGTTGTCTGAGATGATATTTTATTTTTTAAAAAAAGTACTTGGCAAATTTGTAAGCTGTATAGATTACTATCCTTTCCTTACAAATGGAACAACAAAATGAAGCAGCTCACTTAGGGTCATATAGTTAGCAAGTATCACAGCAAGGACTAAGTCTACTTTTTATTTCTTGGCTAGGAGTTCAATAAGATTTCTTTGATATCATCTTGCTTTGAAGGAAAAGGAGAATATGAAAAGTGTGTTGGGAGGGGTAATCTACAGGGAGACATGGAGGCAGAAGTTGGTGAGACAAGGTTGTGGAGTCCTTGGTGGAGAGTTAGGCAGAAATGGAACGTATAGAGGTGAAGAATATAAGGTAAATATAGAAAAATAGGATGGGAAGCTCATTGTGAAACATTTGCTATACCATGCTATCATATTTGATCCTCACAACACTCCTGGGAGGTAGGTGCTGTTATTATCCCTATTTTATAAATGAATAAAGCTGAGGCTGAGAGAGAATGATTTGCCCAGTGTCACACAGCTAGTAAGTGTCTTATGTAGGATACAAACCAGGGTCTTTTCGACTTTGACATCAGTGCTAGTGTTCTAACACTCTACCTAGCCATAAGCTCTGGAGAGCTGCTGATCTAGAAAAGGATGTGGGAGAAAAATTGTCAGTCTCTCTTTGTGATCTTCTTGCATCAGCCTAATTGGAACAAAAGAATTTTAGCCTGATTGTGATGTAATTCTGACCTTAGAGTCAAGGAACCAGGTTTCTTACTGGACCTGGAGAAAGATACTAAATTAGAGAGAAGGGTTCATAGGCTTCATTCTTCCTCCTTTTCCTCCCAAGTATGGTCCAGGGGGCATGTTATACTGCAGGTTATTCCCTAGGGTCTGCTCTAGGCCTAGGAAATTCATCTATGTAATTTCTAAGCCAAGGTAACTTAATCAGGGCTATTGGAGATTTAGGAGGGAGACCTCAATAGTGTGAATTAATCAAATGGGCTGCCTCTGAATGTGATAGAAATCTTCAAGAAAAAGTTTGATGACCATTTGTTGGATATATTTTTCCTCAATAGTATTTACTTTTCAAAATACTTGTAAAGATAGTATTCAACATTCATTTTTGTAAAAATGTGTGTTCCAAAATGTTCTCTTTTTTTTCTTACTATCCTCGTCTCCAAAGCAATCTGATATCGGTGATATATATGCAATCCTTTTAAACATATTTCCATTTTTGTCATGCTGTGCAAGAAAAATCAGATCAAAAAGGAAAAGAACTATGAGAAAGAAAAAGCAAACAAATAAATAAACAAAAAGGTGAAAATACTATGCTTCAATCCACAGTCAGTCTCTATAGTTCTCTCCAGATGTGGATGGTATTTTCCATCTTGTTGTAGAGGGAATTTTTGTTTTGTATAAATTATACTAGGTAGTCCCTGGATTTTCTTTCAACTCTGAATGAACTTGTCCACAAAGAATTATAATAAGAGGACGATTATCACTCTGTCCCTTTGTAGAAGTGAGTGTCCATGAATATGGAACTTTATATCTAATGTCATATTGTTTTCGTGTATTGATTCAGTCTTGTTGATTTTTCCCTCCCTTTTTCTTTTTTAAATTTTAAAATTTCTTGTTATGGGGGATGAATTTCTATGTGAGGGGGAGAGATAGTAGGAGAAATTGAGTAGTGCAAAAACATGTTATTGGACAACTAAGAAGATCTGAGTTTAAATCCAGCCTCAGACATTTACTAGCTGTGTGACCCTGAGCAAATACTTAATCCTATTTGCTTCAGTTTCCCCATCTATAAAATGAGCTGGAGAAGGAAATGGCAAATCACTCCCGTATCTTTGCTATGAAAACTGCAAAATGAGTCATGATGAATCTGAAATGGCTGAACAACAAGGAGTTATCAATAACAATTGTTATTTTTTAAAAAAGAAGTATAATTCAAAACATAAGTTATAACTCTTGAGATACCATGGTGATTAGGTCACTTTGTACTTAAGTTTCATCTCCCGGCTCTCCCCTCTGAAGAAATAGCTATCTAAGAAGTTAATTTCTTTTTTTTATTGTTTATTTTTTTTTTATTATAGCTTTTTATTTACAAGATATTTGCATAGGTAATTTTTCAGCATTGGCAACTGCAAAACCCTCTGTTTCAACTTTTCCCTTCCTTCCCCCCACCCTTCCCCCAGATGACAGGTAGACCCAATACATGTTAAATATGTTAAAGAATATGTTAAATACAATATATGTATACATGTCCAGTTATTTTGCTGCACAAAAAGAATCGGACTTTGAAATAGAGTACAATTAGCCTGTGAAGGAAATAAAAAATGCAAGAGGACAAAAATAGAGGGATTGGAAATGCTATGTAGTGGTTCACACTCATTTCCCAGAATTCTTTTGCTGGGTGTAGATGGTTCTATTCATTATTGAACAAATGGAACTGATTTGGTTCATCACATTGTTGAAGAAAATCACATCTATCAGAATTGATCATCATATAGTATTGTTGTTGAAGTATATAATGATCTCCTGGTCCTGCTCTTTTAAGAACTTAATTTCTTTAGGAGTTCCAGGAGACTCCTCAGCAATCTAAGGACACTAGTTTTGGGTGGGTTCCCTTTCATCTCAGTTAATGGTATTATTCTCTCCACACTTCCTCCACAACATGGTATCCCATGTTATTCTTACTTTCTGGATTGAACTTGGAGGCTATGAGACTTTTATAGAGAGTTGGTGGAGATCTGAACCAAATCCTGACCATTTAGCATTCTCCTTCCTGACACATACCCATCCATCCACCAAAGCTCTCCATGCACGTGGTATGTCTTTCTTTGTTATTGTTACTGTATTATTTTTCTCTTTCATTGTCTCTCTTTATGTGTCTTATTTCTCTATATTTTCTTTTGTATATGTATTTAACTTTCTAAATATATATTTATACATAATTTATGCATGTGTATATAAATATATATTTCTCTCCAGTGTCTTTACATGCGGCTTTCTCTGCATCTGTCATTTTTCCCTTTCCATATCTCTTTTTTATTATTCTCATTTACCTATATCAACTCTTTCAATAGGTCTATCTTTTTTCTATGAATCTTGATCTCTATTTTTGTCATTTCTCTAGCTCTGTCTCTGTTCTGGGCTATTATGTCTGATTCTTCCCCTCTGTTTCTCTCTCTCTCTTTTAACTCTTTGTATTTATTCATGTCTCCTTCCTCCCTCCTTCCCTCTTCCTCTCTTTCCATTTCTGTCTCTTTTTCCCAACTTCCTTTACTCTCTCTCTTCTTCCCTTTTCCCTGTAGTCAATGAGAAAACCACAAGAGTTCAGCACACCGCTTACCACCAGCCATTATGCTTCCAATCCAAGGTTCACAATTATCATGATAGGGAAGTAGAGAAGGGGCTGTTGATCCTCACCATCTGCCAACCAGCTGCCTACTACTCCCAGGGCAAGCAAACCACTTAGCTGAAGTAACAAGGCACTCTAAGGGAGGGGCAGGAGGCAGCCTGGGCCAGGCTAGTCACATTACCACCTGCACTTCCACTTGGATCACCATCTCCCCTCAGAGCCTGGCAGAGATAACCCTGGACCCTGAAGTAAAGAGCCTTGGCAAGAGTCAGTTTTCCAGCCCATTGGCAGCTAAATAGTATAGTGGAGAGGGCACAGGGCTTGGAGTCAGCAAGGCAAGTTCAAATATGGCTTTAGAAATATAATAGCTGCATTTTCTTGACTAAGTCACTTAACCTTTATTTTCCTTCATCTCCTCAACTATAAAATGTGTATAATAATAGTCTGTACCTCACAGTGTTGTAGGGAGGATCAAGTATTTGTAAAGTGCTTAGTATTGTGTGTGTTGTGCAGAAGGCATTATATAAATGCTTATTCCTTTTCCTCACCCCCATACCAATCAGTACTTGAAGTCATCCTCCTGGGAAACAACCCATGTGGAGATACATCCTGGTAACGGTTTCTGGAGATGCTATAACCACATCTATTAGTGACACAGAAAAGAAAGGTGCTGTCACCAAACTCTTTGACACTGTCAAATTGTTTAACACCAGAAATTAATGTGAAATTACCCCACTTTCTGCAGAAAATCTTCCCCACCTCCTCTTAATTCTAGTGCTTTCCCTCTATCAATTTTCTATTAATTTTATATAAAGCTTACTTTGTATATATATGGGTTTGCATATTTTCTCCCCCATTAAATTGTAAGCTCCTTGAGGACAGGAACAGTCTTTTTTTCTCTTTTTGTATCCCCAGTGTTTAGCTAATCACTAATAAACATTTTTTAGTTGATTAAAGAAAATATAATACCATCTACTTTGCTGCTGCAAGTAAAGAGCAGGGGATTTTCCCATCTGACTTGCAGCTGAAACCTTCTATGTGTTGTCTTCCCAGTGTGTGAGCTATTGCAGAGGAGTGGGGTGGAGGGGTAACTATTTTAGATCTCCATCACTTTGCACACAGTAAGTACTTAATTAAAGTTTTTTTCGTTTATTCATCCTACAAATTAACAAGTATTTATCGAGGGTGTAAGGTGGGGTGAGAATTACAAATACAAGCAAAAAAAGGGGAAATTCTCTGATCTCAAAGAACTTATATTCTAATGGAGGAAGATAAGACAAAAAAAATTGAAAAGGGAATTGAGGGGAGGAAATTTATCTGCATGGAGATGTGTTGATGTGTTAGAAAAAGTTCTCTGGAGAGTTAGGAGCACAGCCCAGAAAATAATGGAAGAGTGAACAATGCTGGGCTGGACAGTTTCCTTAAAATAGACATTCTGGAAGAAACTAACCAATTTGAACAGGAGTAAGCAAAATACTGCTAGGCTCTGGGCCTGATTTTGGAACTAAGCATGAATTTTGGAATTCTGGAAACTAAGAATGGATTTTTACATATTTAAATAAAGTTTTATTGTATTTTAAAATATAAAAAAATCCTTAGCTTGTTTACAATGACAGGCAGTGAGCTGGATTTGGTCCATGGGCAGTAGTTTACTAAACCCTGAAGCAGAGGAAAGGGCCATAAGGCAAAGTATCTTCTAAGGTGAGAAGGATGTTGGAGAAAATAGAGTATGAGTGAGGCTCAGAAATAAGATTCGCTGGGGATTGAATTAGGGCTGGGTGAATGAGAAATGTTGAGAAAATAAGTAGTTGATTATTAAAACTGAAGGAAGGATCCAAAGAAGGAGGAAATACCAATTTGAAGGGATATCTTAGGGCAAAAGAACCTTGCAGGAAGCTCACACAGTTAGGATGAATCCAGCTTTGGTTTAGAAGGCTGAAGGTCAGAGGTGGTTACAGAGGCTTGCAGAATTCCTAGTCCAATTCCCACTTGAGGAAGTTCCTCCTTTCAATATCTACAGTAAGTGTTTATCTAGCCTTACCTTGATGACCTCCAGTTACTAGGGACTCCATACCTTTAGAACTGAGAAACTAGTAAGATAATCTGAAAGAAGGTAAGAAATTGTACATAGAATGGGAGAAGGGAAAATATTCAGGCAATGAATTGGGTTAGAGTTCTGGTCCTGATGTCAGGAAAACCTGAGTGCAGATCTGGCCACTGTCACTTAGTAGTTATTTGACACTGGGATAATAGTTCCTTGTCTGCCTCAGTTTCCTTGTGTATAAAAAGAAATAATAATAGAAAGTACCTATCTACCAGGGATGTTGTGACAAATGAGATATTGTAAAGCACTTTGTAAACCTTTAAAGTGTTATGTAAATGCTAGCTATCACTAGCAGTCTGAACATTAATATTATTTTTGTTATACTGCAGCAAGGGTGATTTAAGGTGGGGAAAAAAGGAAAAAAAAGATTTTTAAATTTTGAAGTTTCATGAAGGTCCAAATGTGTCATCAGGAAAGAATGTCAAAATGTCCTTTCTGGAAGGCTTTTTATGGAAAAATTTAGACAGTTTTTGTCCTAATGGATTTACAGAGAGGAAAAAGGAAAGATGACCTTTCTGGGTGGTACTGTGGGTGCTTGAGCACTTTGTTCCTTAATATCTCACCACACAAAGGCTACAGTCTCTGAAGTGCTAGATTTTTTTTTTTTTTGTGACTAGAAATTACAACAGCAATTCCTATTGTTTTAGTACCTCAAGGTTTACAAAGTACTTTCTACATAATAGCCTTGGGAGAGAGGGAATACAGATGCAATCACTCCTCATTTTATAAATGAAACGATTAAGGTTCAGAGATGTGTCATTATTTGCTCAGTCATATAGTTAGTAAAGTTGGAGCTAGGAGTCAAGGAATCTTAAAGTTATAAGTTATCTTAGAGCCAGCTTGTCTAACCCCTCCCTGCAGAAGCATTTTGCTCCAACAAACACTAAGGATGGTCAGCCATCCTTTGTTTAAAGACCTCAGTGAAGGAGCTGTCTGCCCCACCAAGTCAGACTCAAGTAATAGAGTCATTTTCTTGTCGAAGGTTGAATTCTGCCTCTTTGTAATTGCAACCTGCTGCACCTAGCTCACTCTTCCCTTCCTTTTCTCTCCCCTCTTTTCCTCTCCTTTCTCTCTTTTTATTTTCCTTCCTTCCCTCCTTCTTTTCTTCCCTTTCTCCCTCCTTTCCTCTCTCTTTCCCTCCCTCTCTCTCTTTCTTCCTTTTTCTCTCTCTCTTCTTTTTCTTCTCTCTGCTTGAAATACTTGACTGAAAAAATGAGCTTTTGCTTCTGTGATAAAGTTTGGGTAATGTTAGTAAATGTTTAACAAGTAAGTTTCTAAATCCTTTTTCCATAAATGCATAAACACTTTTAAGCTTAATCTATATTAATAATATTTTCCCTACTACTTTTTTAAGTCTAGACAATCAACAAAACAATAAATTAAGTCCTAATGTGTAGATTTGCAACCTGAAATGTAAACCCTCACACTGAAAATTTAATAATTGGCATTTATGAGCTGGTCAAGATTCATTCCTAGTTGGGGTCAGCACCTCAGTCATCATGAGAAACTTTTGCCTGTTTATCCACACAGGAAAAACCAAATGGATGAAGAATGTCCCTTTTCCAAAGTTGGTCCAACAGTATGTATACCTGGCCCCAGAATTTAAAAGGAGAGTGTACTTGATTATTTTCAGAATATTAAAAAGTATTTTTACTGACCACAAACTAATAGAGAGAAAAAATAATTCAACTAACTGTGTCTGACAGTATATGTAATATCCCATATTCATAGAAGTCTATTTCTTCAAAGAAAGAAGGTATCTTCTCATCCCCTTTTCAGCAAGATATCATTATAATTATAATATTCAGTTTATTTATTTTTTTCTTCTTTTCACATACATTATTCCAATTATTGTCTATGCTGTTTTTCTGGATCTTTTTTCTTCATTCAGCATCAATTCATATAAGTCTTCCCATCAGACTCTTTTCAAATAACCTAAGATTATGTTAGCCTTCTGGTTTCCATATCATACCATTGAATCTTTTGCATTTATAATCCACCAAACTCTTCCCAGAACTTTTTAGATTAATTGACATGCATCTTACATTGATGGAGTTCATTTTTAAAATCCAGATTTAAGGCTTTATATTTATGCATTTATGTGAAGGACCTCCAATAGCATTAGAATGAAGAACATTGCCAATAGGAATCAATATCTCTGACTTTGAAGATAAAGTTCAGATATCTAAGGTACATAGAGATTAAGTGCTTTGCCCTATTAGAAAGGACATCGTTGTTATATGGTGAAAATAATGTTCAATCAATCAAACCTTTGCAGACAAAACAAGAAGTGAAGCAGAAATCCCAGAAATAATATTTATAGCCAATGTTTCTGATCTCATTTCTAAAATATACAGACAACTGACTCAAATTTATAAGAATACAAGTCATTTCCCAATTAACAAATGCTCAAAGGATATGAACTGACAATTTTTAGATGAAGAAATTAAAGCCATTTTTAGTCATATGAAAAAAAAAATTGTAAATCACTATTGATTAGAAAAATGAAAATTAAGACAACTCTGAGATACTATTTCATATCTCTCAGATTGGCTAAGATGACAGGGAAAGAAAATGATAAATGTTGGAGGGGATGTGGGAAAGCTGGGACACTAATGCATTATTGGTGGAATTCTGAAATGATCTAAGTATTCTGGAGAACAGTTTACACAAAGGACTATGAAACTGTGCATACCCTTTGCTCCAGCAGTGTTATTACTGGGCTTATATCCTAAAGAGACTATAAAAGAGGGAAAAGTATCCATATGTGTAAAAATGTTTGTAGCAGCTCTTTTTGTAGTGGCAAGGAAACAGAAAATGAGTGGATGCTCACCACTTGGAGAACGGATGAATACGTTATGGTATATGAATGTAATGGAATATTAATGTTCTATGAGAGATAATGAGCAGGTTGATTTCAGAAAAGTCTGGAAAGACTTATATGAACTAATACTGAATAAAGCAAGCAGAACAAGGAAAACACTATAAATAGTAACAAGATTATGTATGATGGCTCTTCTCAACTATGTGGTGTTTCCAATAATCTTGGGATAAAAAAAATGACATTTGCATCCAGTGAGGGAATTATGGAGACTAAATGTGGATCAAAGCACAGTATTTTCACCTTTTTTTTTTCTTTTTTGTTTTCTTTTTCTTTTTCCCCTTTTGTTCTGAATTTTCTTGAACAACATGGCAAATATAGAAATATGTTTAAAAGGATTGCACATATTTAACCTATATCAAATTGCTTGCTGTCTTGGGGAGGCAAGAGAAGGAAGGAGAAAATTTGGAACACAAAGATTACAAAAATGAATGTGGAAATTATCTTTACATGCATTTGGAAAAATAAAATACTATGGAGAGCAAAAGAAAAAATTCTTTGAAATATATTGTGTTTTGTTTTTTTTTAAACCAAAGAGATCCAAAAGTATATTTGGGGCTGACAGGGAGGGGGGAAGGTTTCCCTAACCCCAGATCACTGGGGACAGAAGCATCAAGTCCTTTGCTCTCAGCCTCCATCAAAGGAGTTCTGTATGAGTGGGAGGGTGGAGAGAAGTTGGTGCCCTCCCCCTGGTTGCTAGGGAGACCTCTCCCACACCTAACCCCCTGCTTTGGCTGTGTTTTTTAGAGCATGTTAAAGATTCTGTGGGTGGTCCAGGCAGTAGATAGGGGAAAGGGGTCTGGATTATAAAGGACTATGTCTGACAATTGGTAAGAGAGACTTAGAATGTAAGGGCAGTGGGAAGAAGAGCTGACGTGGGATGGAGGCTGGGGGGAGAATCCTCTGAGATCACTGTTCTTTCCAAGGGGAGTTCCCCCTAGTCTAAGCTAGCGTTCGAGAATAACAAAACATCAGAATTGTTAAGAAACCTTAGAGATCACTAGGTCCAGTTTCCCTGTTTACAGCGCCTCTAAGGGAAATGTTTTGTTCAGTCACAAAGTGGCAGCATTAAGTTTCTAACTTGGGTCAATTGCTTCCCAATCCAGAGCTCTTGTTGAACCCTGAAGCCTCTCCAAGGCTTCCTCAACTTCTTATTACTGTAATACGTCCTTGATCTGCACCAATGGCTATGAGAGGGCAATGAAAATAGAAATGAAACAGATGCAAAGGCAGAGAAGCTGAGATGGAAGAAGAGACACAGAAACAAAGAGGGAGGGAAGAAGAACAGTGAAACAGTCAAACATAGATGCAGATTCAGGGGAACCACAGAGACAGAGACAGACTAATAGAGAAGTGGGGGGAATGGGGAGAGAGAGAGATAGACACAGAGTCAAAGATGCAGAGATAGACAGAGGCAGAGCCAGAGTCAGAGACAGAGAGAAAGCAGGCTGAAAAGAGACAAACAGAAACAGAGACTCACACACAAAGACAGAGACAGACAGACAGAGATACAGAATCAGAAAAGAGACGGGGAAACAGACAAACACAAAGACAGACAGAGACAGAGACAGAAAAGAGACAGATTCAGAAACAGAAATAGAGAAAGAGACACACAGACACACAAAGAGACAGACAGACAGAAACAGAAACAGAGATAGGGAGACAGAGAAAGATACAAACACAGACACACCCACACACAAACAAAGAGAGAGACAGACAGACAGAGAGGGAGGGAGGAGAGAGGGAGAGAGACGGAAAGAAACAGAGACAGAGACAGACAAACAGAAAAGAGATGGAGAAACAGACAAAGACAGAGATAGAAGAGACAGAGATTCAGAAACAGAAACAGAAATAGAGAAAGAGACAAGCACAGACACACACTAAGAGACAGACAGAAACAGAAAAGAGACAGACAGAAACAGACAGGCACAGAGACAGAGACAGTGGCAGTGGCAGAGACAGAGAGACAGAAACAGAAACAGAGATAGACACAGAGATAGGGAGAGAGAGAAAGAGACAAACAGACACACCATACCTCCCATAGAGAGAAACAGGCAGACCCAGAGACAGAGGTAGAAACAGAGAGATGGAGAAAGAGAAACAGAAAGACAGAGAAATAGAGAGAGAGACACACAGACATACAAAGAGATTTCTACTCTTGTGATTCTTGCATATCTGACAACAGCTTCTTCTCACTCATCCACTCCTGGCCTTCTTCTTGGCTTCAGTCACATCGCTCCTAAAATCCTGTCTCCTCCAGGGAGTTTTCCAATTTTTCAGAGAAAGAGAATGATTTGTTCAGAATCATGAAAAGGTAGTGCTATAGAAGTCACCTGGCTCCTAGTTAAGTGCTCTCACAGCAAAAGTGAAGCTTAATCTTGGCCCAGGCCCTTCCTACCCAGACTGGACACATGAAAAACTCTCCTTCCCCAGACACAACTGTACTGACCCTGGGCTTGTAAGCAAAGTCCATGCTCCCATTTCTGTTTATTTATGATACACTATTAAATATCTGCTCTCTCTCTCTCTCTCTCTCTCTCTCTCTCTCTCTCTCTCTCTCTCTCTCTCTCTCTCTCTCTCATCTGTGTGTGTCTGTCTCTCTGTCTGTCTTTCTATCTCTGTTTGTCTGTCTGTCTGTCTGTCTGTCTGTCTCTCTACCTCCCTTTCCCTCTCTGTCTGACTCTGAATATGTTTCTATCTTTCTTTTTGTCTCTATCTGTCCATCTCTTTTTCCATCTTTCAGTCTCTGTGTCTATCCATTTCTGTATCTCTGTCTCTCTTTCTGTTTCTTTCTCTGTCTTTCTCTTTCTTTGTCTCTGTCTGTGTGTGTATGTGTATGTGTGTGTCTTTCTCAAGCCAGGAAACATTTAAGAATAAGGACTGTGTCACTCACTCTGCCCAGTGCTATAAGTTGGGAAGAAACTTAAAATGGGTTTGGAACGGGGAAAGGAGAGGAGATGGTAAAGGTAATGGTGGTGATTGCAATAGAGAAGTATTATAGTAATAGTGAAAATGATGAGCGTGAAGGTGGCAGTAGTGACTGGAGATAGCGGTGCTGGTAATGATGATGGCAATAGTCACGGTTTGGTGGTTGATGCACTATTTCGTTTAGTGATAATGACATTGGTAATGATGGCAATGACAATTATGGCAATAATAACCTTGAGGTTAGTAATGATCATGATGACACTGGTAGTTATGGTGATAATGGTTGTGGTGATGGTAATGGTGTTTAGTTATTATGACCTTTATGATGATGATGGTGGGGGTGATGGGAATTAGACTGTCAGCTCTCCACATCTGAGGACTTCTCCTACAAAAAGAGAATCTTCCAGCCTCTTTAAGACTCCCTTTTCTCCAAACTTGTGATGTGCTCTTAGGAGCAACTCATGGTCAAGGCAATCTTCAAGTGCGAGTAGAAGCAATAGAATCTTTGAATCTTGCGGCCTGGTACCTTGGCTATACACCTTAATGGCTTCCTTTGAGCAAGGTCTCACAAGGCAATTTGAGTAGTCAGAGAAGAAAAGAATTGGATACTTGTTATGGAAGGAATCTAATTTCCTCAGATTCAAAGGGGAAACAGAGGGAGTGATGGAATGCTAATTAAGGACACTTCTCTGTAACTATCCCTGTCTCTTCTCCCCCAATCTCTCCTCCCACATTCCCAGCCCAGATGCTATAGGGCCCTAGGCAGGAACTGCCAGATATAGCAGAAATCCCAAGGCATCTGTTCTTTCCAACACAACCCAATTCCTTTAGTATCTAGAGGTTCAAGGCTGACTCAACAAGGCTCTAAAGAATCTTGGGGCAGGACTCAAGCTGCTTCTAGAATAATAGGATCTCAGAGCTGGCAGAAACCTCAGAAGGCAGCTAGTCTAAATCATTTGAGAAATTATCTCTATAGTATTCTTTATCATGACTTCATTCAACTTCTCCTTCATTTCTCCAGTGATGGGCAACCACCTGCTACTTTATGAGGCAACCCATTTGACTTGTGGACAACTTCAATTATTAGAAAACTATTTATTACACTCCATTCTTTCTCTATAATATCCCTTTAGAAGTAGGGGTAAGTCTGAGAACAATGAATCTCCAAGCGGCTATTTTATTCATGTCTCTATCTCCCTGTGCGATTATTCTGAAGACAAGATGGAGAGAACATGGCCATCTACTCTAAAGTCTCCCAATTCAGTAGATAAATTATTTCCCAAGACTGACATAAAATTCCTCCTGCTGCCTATGAACTCACATAGTGTCATCCTCAGGAAGGGTAGAAGGAATCTAAGTTTTCTCCAGCTGATAGGATTTGCTATAGCCTGGTTTCATAAAACAGCCCAGGAGGGACTGAGGAAGATTTCTGTCTGCATGCCCCAAAATTCATGTTCCTAAATCCCAGCCTAAACACTCTCACAGAAATTTTGCCCTATAGCCTTCTTTAAAATTTTTATTTCATACATGCCAGGAAATGCTCACTTTGCTCTTGAGTTCATTTTTCACTCTTGGGATTTCCCCAGCTTCCATCCAAAAGCCTTCTCACCCTGCAAGTGTTTCATGGTCCTCAATGGTGAGTTACCTTGTCCCGTTCCCTAGTCAGCTGTCATCTTTCCTCATTAGAATGTAAGCTCCTTGGGGCTGATGTGGTTTTTTTTTTAGTTTCTATTTGTATGCCCAGTGTTTATTACAGTGCCTTGAATATTGTCTGTCCATCTATTTGTCTGTTTGTCTGTCATTGAATGGGATTGTAGACAGAATGTTGGACAGGAAAACCCAGAGTGCAACAAATCCAGCCTCTACTTGTATTATCTTGAGCAAATAACTTAACCTGTATCTATCTCAGTTTCCACAATTATCAAATGGGGATAGTAATAACACCTATCTCCCATGATTATTGTGAACATCAAATGTGATATTTGTAAAGTGCTTACAAATTTTACTGCCTAGCACATTTTAAGCACTTAATAAACACTTGATCACTTCCTTCCTTCTTATCAGACTGGCACCTTGTAAGTTTTGTAATGATCTGCTGATGTCTGATAGGTTTAGAAAGAGTCCTGAGCTGGGAGTCAGGAGCCCCATTCAAGTTCTACCATAAATTCAGTCTTGGAGCATAACACACACACACACACACACACACACACACACACACACACACACACACACGTAGCACATAGCCTGAGCTCTGAGTCCTTCAACTTATTATTAAATGTCCTTCATTCTCTCTCTCTCTAAATCCAGCAATGAGATGCCCAATTTAGTAAAATCTCTTTCATTCTCTCCAGGAGTTTCTGAATTCAGCAAGGTGATGTCCAATTTGTTTATGGCTTTTTGTGCCTGAAGTTTCAGCTAAGCGTCAACCTTTTCCAGTCCCAGTACCTGCTCTTTTTTTGTTCCACATAATTTCAGATACTCACACCCCCAAAGGATTATAATGCAGTATGGGGATCTGCAGCTAAAATCCAGACTCCAACTTATTACTCATTCACACTCACCTTCCTTCCAGCCTACCACTACCACAACTATTTAAAGGCTTAACCTAACTTGCCATTATATTTCCAATTATATAATCAAGACTCAGCCAGTCAACAAATATTTACTACTGGGAGGCATTAAGTTAATCATTTGGGATACAGGGAAAGCTAAAAAACAGTTCTTACCCTGAAGCAGCTGATGTTCTAGTGGGGGTAGACACCATGCAAACAAATGTGCACATACGGGTTGCATCCAATAAGGAGGGACTAATCTCAGAGGGAAGGCACTAGCATTGAAGGAAAGGTGTAGACTTTGGGGTCTGAGCTGAGACATAAAGGAAACCAGGAAAGGCAAGAGCAGAGATGAGGAGGGAGAGAATTCCAGGCCTTGAAGGCATCCAGTAAAAAGGTACAAAATTGGAAAATGTGTGTGTGGAGACAACAAAGAAACCAGTGTTGCTGGGTTGTAAAGTATTTGGAGGAGAGTAGGGTAGGAAGCCTGGAAAAGTAGGAAGGGGGCAGGTAGTGAAGAGTTTTGAAGGCCAAATAGAGGATTTTATATTTGATCATAGAGTAATTGAGGGAGTCCTTGGGATTTATTGAGTAGGCTGGGGTGACATGGTTACATCAAGACCACTTTGGCAGCTCAGTGGAGCTTGGATTGGAATGGGAAGGAACTTGATGGATAGAAGTCAACTAGAAGGCTATTGTTCTGGACTACCAACCGATTAACCAGGGTGAGTGGAGAGAAGACATAAACATGAGATATTTTGAAGGTAGAAATGACAAGAGCTAGCAAACTGGATATGTGAGTCTAAGATGACATTGAGTTTGCAAGCATAGGAGACTTGGGAGGATTATGGAGCCCTCAACAGTAATAGTGAAGATTAAAAGGAGGGTTTGGGGAAAAAGTAATGGGTTCAGTTTTAGATATATTAGACATGTTAAGATATCTATGAGATATGGAGTTTGACATGTTCAATGGGCAGTTGGATATATGAGACTGGAGGCCAGCAGAAAGATTAAGGCTGAAGAAATAAGTCTAAGAATCTTCCACATAGAGATGATACTTGTAACCATAGGCGCTAATGAAATCACCAAGTGAGATCATATAGAAGGTCCAGGATAGGGTTTTGGGGCACATCCCACAGCAAATGGGCAGGATCTGGAGAGAGATCCAGCAAAGGAATCTGAGGAGGAGGAGTCAGAAATTTAGGAGGAAAACTAGGAGAGAACAGAGTCACAAATACCTAGAGAAAAGAGTATCCAGGACAGGAGCATGATCAATAGTAGCAAAAGTTACAGAGAGCTTTAAAAGAATGAGGATTGAAAATGGGCCATTGGATTCGGCAATTGAGAGGTCACTGGTATGTTGGAGAGAGCAATTTCAGTTGAGTGATGAGGTTGAAAACCAGACTGCAAAAAGTTTGGAAAAAGAGAGAAAAGGAAATGGAGGCACCAAGAAAGAGTATTTTTTCAAAGAGTTAAATCACAAAGGGAAAAGAATTTTAGGGCAATAGTTAGTGAGGAATGGTTGGATCAATGAGTCTTTTTTAAGGATGGAGGAGACATGACTATGGTTACAGTCAGTAAAGAAGCAGCCTGCAGACCAAAAAAGACTGAAGATTAATGAGATAGTTGAACGATTAAGAAATGATCTGCTAGAGAAGGAAGGATGGATGGGAGCATGGGAGCATAGAAAAGAGACAAACAGAAGGAACAAGACTACTTCTTCATATGAATCAAGATTGGAGGAGGAGATCCCAGGGGAAATCATTTGAGTGATGGAGGAGCAGAGGAAGAGAAAGGAGCTCATGGCAAATGGGCTCTAGTTTTTTAAGGAAAGAGATTCTCAACTGAGACGGTGAGGAGACAGGGTGCCATAGGAAGTTTAGGGAGAGAAGAAAATATTTGGAAGAGTCACTGTAGTGAGTAGAATAGTGAATCAAGTAGGAAGGTATAAAAGGATCCAGCTAAGAGTATGTCACATAAATCCATAGTGAACCTTGTCAATAGTTTCATGATTTTCTGCAGCTCTTTTCAGAATCAATCAAGAAGGAGCAAAAGCAGTAAATGGGGAGAATAATCCAAGGTTGTGACTTAGAAAGACATGATTAATAATAGGATGGGGGGAAAATGTACTATGTTTTAAAGAGCAATATTGAGTTGTGAACTGGTTCACCAAGGAGTTAAGATAAGAAAGGGAGAATGTTGCTTTTGAATGAGTAATAGCTGAAGGAAGAACTAATGAAGACAAAGCGACAGTGTTGGTGGCCATGAGACAGAGAAAGAGATGATAGTGAAGGGATATGATCTGGAAAAATAATTCAGTGTTCATGAGCACAGAAGAGGAACACTTATGGTAGGTGGGTAAGTAGATAAAAGGCATGACTATCTCTGTACCTCATAGTATTGTCTAGTCAGTAGACTAAAACTAGTCAGTAGACTAGAACATAATCACTCACCACTTTTAGAATTTTCTTTTCTTAATTTAATTTTTTAGGTGATATATGAACATTCATTTTTTTATATATTTCCATATGAATCATATTGGGAGAGAGAAAAGCAGAACAAAAGACAAAACCATGAGAAAGGAAAAAAAAACAGAAGAAAAAAAGATAAAAACAGTATGCTTTGATTTGTATTCAGTCTCCATAGTTTTCTCTGGATGCTGATGGCATTTTCCATTCAAAGTTCATTCTAATTGCACTGGATCACTTTATTGCTGGGAAAAGCTTAGTGTATCATAGTTGATCATCTCACAATCTTGTAGATGTGAACAACATTTTCCTGGTCCTGCTCATTTCACTTATCATCAGTTCATGTTAGTCTCTCCAGGCTTTTCTCATCCTCCTGATCATTTCTTACAGAACAATAATATTCCATTACATTCATATACCATAATTTATTCAGCCATTCTCCAATTGATTGGCATCCACTCAGTTTCCAGCTCCTTGCCACCACAAAAAGGGCTGCCACAAACATTTTTGCACATATGGGTCCTTTTCCTAAAGGAAGAATTTGAGCCCAGGTTTTCCTGACTCCACAGAAATCACTGGACCCACCATATTATTTCGATTTAAGTGAGAAACTTGGTATATTAAAATTTTGATTTTAGATATAAAACCAATAATCCTTGACATGGGGACAGAGCTTTGCCATCATCCAAGCATCTCCCTCTGTTGTAGCCCTGGGAGATTGTCAGGCCAGGGACCATCCTATCCCTTTTATGAGGCAAATGAAGTGTAGAGGAGCAGTGGAGCCAGACAGGAGCAGACCACAGCTCAGGGGGCCTTCTAGCAGCTCCCCCTTCTCGGCACTTCTCCACTCCCTCCATAACCTTTATCTTGGACATGCTTCTGTTCTGCATCCTCATCTTCTGGCTGCTGAGTTCCTGTCTAGCCTATCATCTCATGGGGCACCAGGCCAAGGTCCCTTCACTCCTGGCTCCACTTCTCACTCTCCACCTCCTCCTTTCCTTACCTTCCCAAGTCCCTTTATGTGTTGTTTTTCTTCCATTAGAATAGGAGTTTTTTGAACTGTCTTTTTGGCTTGTATTTGTATTCTAGTGCTTAACACATTATCTGGAACAAAGCAGGTATTTGATAAAAACTATCCATTGATCTGATCCAGGGCTCTGGCTAACATACCTTATTATTATTTTGGACGATCTATTAATCACTGATATTAAAACAGAGCTGTAACCATTTAGAGGTTACCTAAATCAACCCATTCATTTTCTAGATGGTCAAACTGAGGCACTGAGAGATGATGTGACTTGCAAGCTTTCCCTACCTTTCCAAGTCCCTTTATACTCTGTCTTCTTCCACAAGAATAGGAGCTCTTTGAAGGTAAGAATTGTCTTTTTGGCTGGTCTTTGTATTTTCAGTGCTTAGCACATTACCTGGAACAAAGTAGGTGTTTAATAAAAACTATCCATTGATCTGATAGGGCTCTGGCTAACATACCTTATTGTTATTTGGGATAACCCTATTAATCATCAATCATTAAATCAGAGCTATAACCATTTAGAGGTTGCCTAAATCAACCCATTAATTTTCCAGATGGTCAAACTGAGGCACCAAGAGATGATGTAAATTGCTCAAAGTGACACAGGGAGTAATTGGTAGTCCCAATTGGAGCAAGTCTTCTGATTCCCAAATCCCAGTGCATTTTTCCACTGCCCCACAATGGCTAATGATGGGGGAAGAGGCTTAGATATCTGCTGTGAAGCAGAGTTTGACTGATGGCCCTTTGCCTTCTCTCCTCATTCTGTGTTGTCTTTTCTGGGGACTCCCTTGGGTGTCTGGGAATCAGTGCAGATGTAAGGCCAGATTTAATTAACACCTGGAACACAGAACTAATAACGACAAGGCCATGGGTTGTATGTCTTTGCTGGGATAAGTTGACTTCACACAGAGAAAGTTCATGCATCCCAGACATAGACTGAGCCTTGACCCTGGCACCAGACTGAGTCCTGATTTGGACCTCCAGCCTGTTCTTGGAACGAGCCCTAGTGCTTAGTAAAGACTAAGCTTTAATTAGAGTCACAAACTGAGATTATTCCCCAGGATATTGAAGAAGGTGGGGATGCTATTTAGAGAAGAGCTGGGGGATGGAAGAGGAGAGGACAGTCCTATTTACAACTGATCGCCTTGGAAAGAGGAAAATCAAATTGTTAGTCTCAAAAATGAAAAGGGAGAACTTTCCACCAATGCAGAGGAAATTAGAGCAATAATTAGGAGTTATTTTGCCCAACTTTATGACAATAAATTTGATATCCTAAGTGAAATGGAAGAATACCTAAACATATATAGATTGCCCAGATTAACAGAAGAAGAAATAAATTACTTAAATAGTCCCATTTTAGAAAAAGAAATAGAACAAGCACAACTGATCCCCAAAGCTGTTTGCACTCTGGGACAAAGACCTACTTATAGTTCTGTTCAGATTTAATCTTAACCATGTCCGAGGACAGAATCTTACTCTAACTTAATTATTTTACCCTCTAAAGATGTATTCTGTGCTACCTGAGCACAGCCACTGACATTGGAAAAACCCTATCTGTTTCCCTCAGCACCCCCTTTTAGCTCCCAATTCTGTCTGAGAGGTAGGCCCTCCTTCCCACACTTCCAGTACTAAGCTCCATGCCCTACTTCTCTGTACTCACAGTGGGTGGTGTACATAAGGGTTCCTAGGAAACTTTTCAGGGAAGAGGCCTGAGGGCTGATCATGGCCAGCCTCCCCCCACCAGGACAGAGATATTACCACCCACTATTCAATGAACTGAAGCAGGGAAACAGTTCAGCAATATTTACCCAACTCTCTCTCCAGTTTCAGAAAGTCACAGAATATTAAAATGAGAAAAGACCTTAGGGACTCCTAGTCCAATTTCCTCATTTTCTAGAGTAGGAAGATGAACTCCTGAGAGGAAGGAAGTTCAAGGTCATAAAGTGAATTATTGACTTGCACTCAAGTCTTGCGATTCCCAGCTGAAGGAAGTCTTTTTTGTTTTTCTTTCTATTTTTGTTTTTCTTTCATATACCATGAGTTCAGTTCAATCCATTTCAATTCACTCTAACTTTAATTTTATTTAGCTTAATAAGTACCTTATTTAGCTCTGTGCTCAGGTCCTTTGAAGAGAAAGGAGAAGGAGAGCAAGGAGATTCTGGGCCTCCTCTTAGGGAATTGATGTTCTGGCTGAGGAGATAAGGCTCATGCATAGGAAAACTCTGATTTTAAATTAACTATATGTGCGCAGGTGTGCTTTTAACAAGGGCCCAGATGAACTTCCTAGATAAGTAAAGAGGTTTGATAGATCTGATTAATTTGCTGAGAAATTGAGGCATTGGGTGGTGGGAAAGGACATTGATCAGGAGAATTCCCCAGTCAACTCAATAAATTTAGAGAGAGGAAAGACTTTGTTTGGACCCTAGAGGATCTGGATTTATTTCTTGACATGTCCTGGAGGATGGGCTTGAGAAATCAGGAGTATCCTCAAGAAGAATTAAATGATTGACTCTTGAGAGGATAAACTTCTATTTGATGACCTGTAATAGAAGACTTCATTGAAGACTCAGGACTATTATCCCCATTTTACAGATGAGGATCCTGAGGCAAACAGTTTAAGTGACTTGTCCAGCATATACAGCTAGTAATTATCTGAAGCTGCATTTATTCAGTGTTCTACCCACTGTGTCATCAGATATCTCTTATGTTGAACTTTGAGCTGTCTATCCTTTTTATTATAGATTCTTTTTCCTTCCCTTTCCCTCTCCCTTGACTTTTTCAAGGGAGCAATGAATATTTGGAGAATTTGGAGAAGCATGTACATGTCGCTTCCTAGGTGTGGTCTGGATGATGTGAGCTCCTGAGCTTTCTTGAGTTGTTCGTGGATAATGTTGCTGAATGTTCCTCTTCCTAGTTAGAGGGGCTTAAAGAAAGCCAGAAAAACCATGATCTGGAAATAAGAGGCCAAAGAGAGAAGAGTCAGATCTGCCTCCAAGAGAGGCAAGCCTCAGTGCACGTAACTTAGGTGACTTGAGATTGTAAACCATGAGATGCTGTTTGACAACTGACTCTCCCCATTAAAATATACTCATGACACATTTTAAGTTTAATCTGCATTTTTCATATCCCCCATCACTTTCTTAAGTCTAGGCAATCAACAATAACAAAGAATTAAGGTCTGCAAATTGAGTTCTCAAGGCAGAATTGGTCAAGCCCCAAGCATAGACAATTTCTTCCATTTTGGATCATGTTGCTTTTGTCTGAGGGTGGATCAAGCTGAACATGACTATTGGATTAAGGTGCAGATTGAGATGCTGGGATTTATTTTGCTTAACAATATCTATTTGCTATAAAGGTTTTTCTTTCCACCTCTCTTCAAAAGTGATCTATGAGGGGATAAAAGGAGATTTTTGTTAATAGATACAAATGAAATTTTTTTTTGTTTTTAAAAGAAAATTACTTGGTCCCAGAAGGCAAAACTCCAAGCAATGGACAGAAGTTTCAAAGAGGCAAATTTAGGTGTGACATTAAGAGAAACCTACCCACAATTCCAGCCAACCCAAAGTGAAATGCTTCAGAGGTAGTAAATTCCTATTTTCTGGAGGACTTGAAGTACTGGCTTCTTGGCCACTTTTAGGTTGTACTTAAAAGAGAATTGCTCAATATCTGGTGCCCTTTGAGGTCCTTTCCAACTCTGAGATTCTGGGATTGCCTGAAGAGATTTGAAAGACACTGCAAGTCTTCCATGAATAAATTTTTCTTTGCTTATCTTCAGCTTTCACTGACTCTTTTCTTTGTGGCAGTTGTTTTCAATTGGGAAGTTAGATTTGCCCAAAGCTTCTAGTCATAATCAAAGAAACTTACAATCAGAAATTCACAGAATTTTGGAATTAGACCCCAACCATCCTAGAGTGAAGAAGAAGCTTTGAGGCGTTTCCATCCCATGCAGGAATATCTTCTACAATTTCCCTGATAGGATGTCAGAGGTCATCAACTTCTGCTGACGACAGCCCAATAGCTAATAAGACAGCCCATTTTGTTATGGGACCCCTATGAATATTAGCTCTTTTATCAGGTCAAAATTTCAACTTTGTGGTACTAGTACTACTCTAGGCAGAACAGATAGAGGATCTCTTAATTGTTAAGGAATACAGGTACAATTTCCTTCAACTCATGACAATCCCACTAGAAACACCCCAACAGTCATTGAAACCTTAGTGGCAATAAAAGGAATGACAAGTGCCAATATCTTGAAAACCATCAATGAAGCAGTTAAACCAGGAAAGAGGGATAAGACTGCCTGAGGACTTTTGAAGTTATCTCCTGTTGCAGGTGGACAACGTCAGTCATTTTCCAAGTGGTTAACAGATCAGAACCAGTCAGTGAAGGTCTACAACTACTCCAAAGTCTCTCCAAGGCATTTCCTTTATACATCATCATGAATGGCTTAGAAGAATACCTCTTCTACATGGAGAATTGCAGCAGGGGCACACTGAGCCTTATTTAATTAACTTCTTGCATATCTTAGGTTTTAATTATGTTTATATTTTCTTTTCTTAACCAAAGATTGTCTTCCTTCGTGATGAAGATAAATGCAAAGTAAGAGTTAAATAATTCAGTCTTTTCACTACTGCTTGTTGCCGTTGCTCTGTCTATGCCTTTTTTGATCTTTTTTCTTAGAGTTAAAAAAAAAAGATTTTTTTTCTTTCCGGGTTTTCTCCCCAACTTCAAATAATGAGCTTAAGCACTGCAGATCCTATTGTTATATAACTGCCATTCCTTCAAATTATACTCAAGTTACCTTCCCTTGCTTCTGTGGTCTATACATGTCATTGAAAAGCACAAGGTGATCCCCAGTGTTGTTCTAGCAGTCTTCTTAAATAGTTCTTTTTTCTTCCTCAATGGAATTGTTTCTACTTGTGCCTTCAGCATTTCACTTCTGAGAGCTTCCAGTTCCTTGTTGCTGATTTTGCTTGTAGGATTTTATGCTGTTGGACTGTACCTTTAAAATTTGCTCTCCCCATATCTAGGATGAATTTCAGACTATGCCCCATTTTCCCTTCCAATCTATTATGAATTCTAAGATGGAGCAGTCTCATCCACCTGACATAGATTTCAGCCTCTTTATAATTTAGTAAGTGGTTGCTGAGAATTAAAAATTTGCTACCTGGTGGTAAGCCTGCTTAGACTTAGCTACGCTAGTAGCTGGACTATGGACATAAGGCCAGGACAAGGCCCAACCTCAAAAACTTTCTGGCATGGAAAGAGTTTTAAGAGCTTATGTTCTTTGGGAAAGGACATCCTTAATAGGACAGGGTATCCTATGTTCCCAATGAGCATTCTGAGGAGGACTTCTGTGGAAGCTGGTCCATAAAACCGGACTAAATGATCTCAAAATTTCCTTTTGACTTTTGAAAATCTGTGATTCTAAGGGGTTAAAATTCTCCAGTTCTAGGACTCTCTGTGTCTGTTTTGCCCTTGAGTGTCACTGATTCACCCCTAACATTTGCCATCTTTTGCATTAGCACCTCTTCCAAAAATAAAACAACCTAGTGATCTTTTTCATTATTGTAAAAAGCATTTGGATTGAAGGCACTCATCCTGTAGACTTAATCAGTAAGCAGGAATGACCTGATTTCCAAGAGCAAATATCATAAATTTTTTGAGAATGGTGACATCTCATAATTGGGTTATGGTTTTAACTTTTTAAAACATGTTCTTTGGTTCCTGGGGAAATATCAGGGTAGAACTTCATAGTATCATAAATTTCACAATATACATATTTTAGTCCAACCCTTCACTGTACAGATGAGGAAACTGAAGCTAAAAGAGAAGACATGGCTTGCCTGCAGTCACAAAACTCACAAATAGCTAGCCAGAAATTGAACCCAGGGCCTCTTCCTCCAAGCCCAACACTGATTTTACTGTGTCACCAGCTTTTTGTATTATTAAGTCCATTTTGTGTAAAGTAGGCTTATAGATCTACAGCTAGAAGAGAGCTTATTAAACTATGGGTCACAATCCTACATGGGCTCTCATTACTGAATGTGGTCACAAAGTTATGATTTGTTATCAGCAATTGTGGATGGTGTAGAAATTTCTCGGGCAAAAAGGAGTCACGAGTGCAAAAGTTTCAGTCACTATCTAGACTTCTTACAGATGGGTAAGCTGAGACCCAGACAAATTAAGTGACCTGCCAAGGCCATCTAGTGAGCTCATGCCAAAGCTGGAACTCAAACCCAGGCTTCCCATTCTAGGACTTTTACCATTGTGTGTTCTGACTCAGATCTAGTATACCTAGATTACATTTAGGGATTATAAGGGCCATTGGTAGCATAATGGAGAAATAACTATCAGATATTTCTGGATGAGTCTTGTAGTGTTTCCTGAACAATTTTTCCTTAAAGGAGGTCAGACATTAACATTTGTTTATGAAGCTCTAATATAGTTAGATAACATATGTTATCAGGGACTATGCTAACTCTGGGGATGTAGTGAAACATGGGTCTGACCTCATGGTGTTCACCTTCCAAGGGGAGGGAGAGATATGGTACCTACAACCTGTATACACAAGTTATATAATATACTCCAACATCCATACTCATATATATGCGTATGCATTTATATACCATATATACACACACAATTACATGTATATACACACATATTATATATATTTATAACATAATGAGGAGAGTACTAGGTGGAGAGAGGGAGAGGGAATAGTTTGAGCAAACACTTGAGGGAAATTTCAGGGAAGCCAGAGAATCCAGGAGGCAGAAACAATAAGGGGGACTATTCTAAGATTGGGAGAGAGAGTAAAAAGGCATGGTGCTGGGAGAGTAACAAAGAATTTGGGAGGGTACAGGGGAATAAAATGTAAGAAGTCTGGAAAATCAGGGAGAGAACAGGTTGTGAAGAACTTTAAAAGACAAACAGGAGATTTTCTTTTGGTTTTCTGATCAAACTTGGGATTTAAGAGAAATATTGAAATCAAGAGAAGTTTTGTGGTAATAAGAGCCCCAAACCTTTCAAAATCACATCTATGTATAGATAAATGGAAGAAAATGCTTTTCTCTAAATCCTCCCTCCCTTTCTTTCTTCCTCTTCCTTCCTGTCTTCCTATTTTCTTTCTTCTTCCCTTCCTTCTTTCCCTCTTTCCTTCTCCCTCCCTCCTCTTCCTCTTTCACGCCTTCTCCTCCCTCCTTCCCTTCTTGCCTCCCTCCTTCCTTCTATCCTTCTCTTCCTTCCTTTCTTCCTTCTTTTATTCTTTTCTTCCTTCCTTCCTTTTCTCCCTCCTTCCTTCATTTCCCTTCTCTTTCTTCTTTCCCTTTTCCTTTTCTTCCTCTTTCCTCCCTCTTTCCTTATTTCTTCCTCCTCCTCCTTCCTCCCTATTCCCCACTCTCTGTGTCTCTGTCTCTCTCTTCCATTAGGGCTTGCAGTAGGAACTAACTGGCTCTGTTTCCTGCCTAGAGCTCCAGGTAAACACATTACTATGTTGGGCATTCCCGCTAAGAGCAGATGGAGAGTGGGAGGATGCCAGTAATTATGTTGGGTCATATAACTAGGGTAAGTCTTTCCTACCTGGCACATGCAGGCAGTGAGCTTGTTGAGGCACACTCAGGCTACAGATTGGGGGATGACTATGGGAAAGTGAAAGAACTTATTTCATTTTCAGTCCCAAAAAAAGAATTGTTATAGAGAATGTCAGGTATTAGGAACAGGGATCATTTCTCCATCTTAAATACCTTCCCCAATCAGGGAACTCCTTGGGTAAAGACAGGAAGAGAAATTTTTGGAGGGAAAGATAGGAAGGGCAGAAACACAAAGATAGACAAAAAGAAAGATACATGAAGTTAAATGGAAAATAAAGGAAGGGAAGATGGAGGGGTTGGAGGAAGAGAAACAGAAACAGAAATGAGGAACAGAAGAGGAGAGAAGAGAAGGAAAACAAAAGGGTGAAGATATAAGGAAAAACAGGAACAAAGAGGGAAGAGGGAAGAAAAAGGAGAGAGAGGAGAGGAAGGGGAGGAGGAAGAGAAAGAAAGACAAGGAATAAAAGGAGAAAGAATAGGAGGTTAAAATCCAGATTGGGAGAGACAGAAATAGAAACAGGAAAAAAGAAGAGGCAGGGGAAGTGATCCCAAGATGGAGACAGAAAAAGAAACAGTATAAAAAGTGAGATATAAAGACAGATGCAAAGACTCAAAAAGAAACTTGAAAGCAAGAGAAAGAAATACATCTATAGTCTTGTCTGAATATCCCACCCCACTTCATCTATACCAAGCTTTAAGGAGTAGTTATTTGAATAGATAATTAAAATACTCAAATAGTTATCTCTTCAAATTTACAGCTCTGAGCTTCCACTATAATTCTATACTAGACCTCATCCAATGACACATGAATTTAATGCAAAGCCATTTAATTAAAACAGAATGGCAAGGTAATAACAAGGAATTGCATCAGGTATTAAATACTCTCAGCACCCATTTGTAAATGATTGCCACCCCAGCATGCATACTGAAATCACTCTCCAACTCCCAATTAACCCCTCTGTCAATTCAATGTGGTAGGAGAGGAGCCTTTCAGATGGTTCATGGAATCGTGCTAATAATGCAAATTGTGGCTGTAGTCAAAAACCCTCAGAGAGCTAGAGACTTCTTCCCACTCAGCATTCACTTCTCAGTACTACAATTGCTTCTCTCAACTAGGTCACTTCTAGCTTGATCTGGTCATAGTTGCCATTTTTCCTTGTCTCTCTCATTTCCCTTTCAATAGCCTGTGCAGTCAGCATCTCACAGACTTTTAAACTGTACCATAGAAATCCACCTACTAGTGCAGGGGTGGGCTGGAGTCAGCTCCAACCAGCTCCAGAGATAAGATTGTTAAATTTTCAGTGTGAGCATTTACACTTTGGAAATTGACAAATGCTACAGATTAAGGCTGACTTTCTTGTTTTTCAGATTGTCTAGACTTTGAATGTGATGGAGAAAATAATAACGTGTATTATCTTAAAAGTGTGCCAATTTTACTCTTTTTCTTTCTTTCAGAAAGCTCTTTGTTAAATTTTACCAGGCCACAGTTAATACTGGGTAGAATATGTGTACAGACTTCTAAGAGATATAGTCAAAAGTTATTCCCTCTAATGGACAAAGATCTCTTGATCCCAGGCATTATGAAAATATGGGATATATACACGGACACATAAGCACACATATACATACACATGTCTCCATTGAAATAAGCTGAGAAATGTATGAAGATTCTCCAGAAAAAGAACTATACTTGGAATCAGAGAATCTAAGTTAGAATCCAAATCCTTCTGCTCTATAACTTCTTTGCGATTCAGTTTCTTTTTCTGTAAAATGAGAAGGATGGATGAGATGACCATAAGGTCCTTTCCAAACTTAAATCTTATTTGCTTCTGATCCCTATGACCCCTGCATTGGATGAAAGTTGGACTTGGTGAACGCTAAAATCCTCTATAGATCTGGGATTATGTGCCCAGAATATTTTATGAGAGAGGCAGATATAGAGATAATTACAGAGATTAATTTCTTCAACCTCTAATGTTAACTCATTCAATTGCTCACAAACCATTAGTTGCTCCCCATTGTCTTTAAGATAAAGCCTAACCTCCTTTGACTGATGTTCTTGGTTTTGCCTGTCCAGGTTGCCAGCAATCTACTTTTCTATCCACATCTTACTTTCCTGTGCACACTGGAATCTCTGTTTCATTTAGACAGCTTCCTTTCATTATTTTTTGCATCTTCCACTACATACTCCATTGCATTATCCATTGCATCATCCATTGCACTGAGCACCAATATCTCATATCTATGCCCTTCTCAAATGCCTCCTGCTCATCTCACTTTCAGATTTAACTCCTTAACTCTTATTTTCTAAAGAAGAAGAACTCTTATGGGATTTAATTAAAAACAGAAAACACTAAATAGTTTCCCTTCTCATTTCTATTCACTTCAGACCTTTCTTCCTTGATAGCATCTGGCTAAGGTTTTTTTTTTGTTGTTGTTGATCCCTTTCAATTTTGTCTGACTCCTCATTACCCCATTAAGGGTTTTCTTGGCAAAGATATAGAAATGGTTTGACAATTCATTTAACAGATTAAGAACCAAGGAAAACTGGGTTAAGTGACTTGTCCAGGATCACACAACTAATAATTTTCTGAGATTAGATTTGAATTAATGAAAATGAGTTTTCCTGATTCCAAGCTAATGCTCTATCCTTTGTATTACATAATACTACATGGTACACTCCTTATATAGCTGCCATTTTTTCCTGCCCTAAGTCAACCAGCCTGTCTGTAAGAAGTCAAACTTACAGGGCCATGTTTTATTAGGGACACAGACAAACTAGAGCAAGTTTGGAGAGGACAATTCACTCAGTACAATAAGAGGACCGGAAATTACAGGGATACTCATCAACTGGGGAATGGTTGAACAAGTTATGATATATGATAATGATGGAATATGAGAATATTTAAGAAATGATAAGTTCAAAAAAAAGAAATGATAAGTTCAAATAATCTTAGAGAAACATCAAAAGACTTGAACAAAATGAGTGAAATGAGCAGAAACCAAGAAAACAGAACAACAATATTGTTTTAAGAATGATTTTGAGCAAAAATGTCATTGTGTCTATTACAAATATTTAAATTACCTATAAAGAATGTAAGAGAAAAGATATTAATTGAATTTAAAGAATTTAGAGAAATGCCTGATAAATAAAGGTATGTGTAAAATATACATACATATATACACATATATATTTAAATATATATATATATGTGTGTGTGTATACATAAACGCACCTATTTGTATCTAATGGTAGCTATCTCTAGAGAAAAGAGGGAGGGGAAAATTTGCAAATTAACTTTCAAAGAAATAGCAAGTTATACATTCTAGATTTGCAATTTCCTGTGCAATCATCTTTTAAAAATTATTATACCATTTTATGAAAATGCTTGTTTTTCCATATATTAAAAAAGTAATTTTAAAAATAAGATTATTGGATACTATGCTGTATCAAACTCTGATGGAAGATTAGGTATGATTACTTAACCTATGGACCTCAGTTTTTTCATCTATGAAATATACTAGTCTAGGTGACATCTAAGGTTTCTTTCAATTATTTTATTTATTTATTTAATTTTTAATTTTTATTTTTTTAATTTTATAATTATAAAATTTTTTTGACAGTATATATGCATGAGTAATTTTTTTATAACATTATCCCTTGTATTCATTTTTCCAGATTTTCCCCTCCCTCCCTCTACTCCCTCCCCTAGATGACAGGCAATCCCATACATTTTACATTTGTTACAATATAACCTAGATACAATATATGTGTGTATATCCAATTTTCTTGTTGCATGTTAAATATTAGATTCTGAAGGTATAAGTAACCTGGGTAGATAGACAGTAGTGCTAACAGTTTACATTCACTTCCCAGTGTTCCTTCTCTGGGTGTAGCTACCTCTGTCCATCATTGATCAACTGGAAGTGAGTTGGATCTTCTTTATGTTGAAGATTTCCACTTCCATCAGAATACATCCTCATACAGTATTGTTGTTGAAGTGTACAGCGATCTTCTGGTTCTGCTCATTTTACTCAGCATCAGTTGATTTAAGTCTCTCCAGGCCTCTCTGTATTCCTCCTGCTGGTCATTTCTTACAGAGCAATAATATTCCATAACCTTCATATACCATAATTTACCCAACCATTCTCCAATTGATGGACATCCATTCATCTTTCAGTTTCTAGCCACTACGAAAAGGGCTGCCACAAAAATTTTGGCACATACAGGTCCCTTTCTGCTCTTTAGTATTTCTTTGGGATATAAGCCCAATAACAGCAATGCTGGGTCAAAGGGTATGCACAGTTTGATAACTTTTTGGGCATAGTTCCAAATTGCTCTCCAGAATGGTTGGATTCTTTCACAACTCCACCAACAATGCATCAGTGTCCCAGTTTTCCCACATCCCCTCCAACATTCATCATTATTTGTTCCTGTCATCTTAGCCAATCTGACAGGTGTGTAGTGGTATCTCAGAGTTGTCTTAATTTGCATTTCTCTGATCAGTAGTGATTTGGAACACTTTCATATGAGTGGATATAGTTTCAATTTCATCATCTGAGAATTGTCTGTTCATATCCTTTGACCATTTATGTACTGGAGAATGGTTTGATTTCTTATAAATTAGGGTCAGTTCTCTGTATATTTTGGAAATGAGACCTTTGTCAGAACCTTTAACTATAAATAATGTTTTCCTAATTTGTTACTTCCCTTCTAATCTTGTTTGCATTAGTATTGTTTATACAGAAACTTTTTAGTTTGATGTAATCAAAATCTTCTATTTTGTGATCGATAATGATCTCTATTTCTCCTCGGGTCATAAATTCCTTCTTCCTCCACAGGTCTGGTTTCTTTCAATTCTTAAGTAATGTTTAGTCTGAAGAAGAGAAGATTTAGGGAGACATAATATAGATAGTCAAGTATCAGAATGGGATGCCAAGTGAAAATGTGATTAGATGTGTGTGTGTATGTGTGTGTGTGTGTGTGTGTGTGTGTGTGTGTGTGTGTGTGTGTGTGTGTATCTAGAATGGGATGGGGATTTTTTCAGCTCAGTTTAGACTTAGGACTTCACAATAATCAGAGCAATCTCACAAAGGGTGGCTTGATCTCACAGGTATTTCATCATTATAAGGGTTCTATTAGAGGCTGTATTTGGTATTGAGTTTTCATACTTGGGTCAATGTTGTGAACTGACTTTAAGGATGCTGTCCAGTGCTGAAATTCTTGGAGTATGATTATTTTGGGTCTATGAATTCAGAGAAGCTGAAATTTCAGCTGAGGAATCTAAGAGCTGAGAATTAAACATTGGAGGCCTGGAAACAGATACCAGGAAGAATTCAATCTTTTTGCTAATATTTAAAATATTTCCCTTAGACCAGTACTGGAAAGCTAATAGAAAAATAGCACTATTAATGAGAACCTCTCTGCAGCCAGAACAGTGAAATAACTTGTCTGAGGTCAAAAAGCTGTCCATGTTGGAGTCAGCAATCAAATCCTGGTCTTATGATTCCTTTCCTATTGCTCTCTCTATTATGCCATCCTGACTATTCATTAGAAAAAAAAGAACCATGATACATGTTCTGGTAAAATCATTAAATCTGGAGTGGGATTTTGCTTCAAGTGTGAAGACTCTGGGAAAACTGGGACACTGATGCATTGTTGGTGGAATTGTGAATGCATTCAACCATTCTGGAAAGCAATTTGGAACTATGCCCAAAAAGTTATCAAACTGTGTATACCCTTTGATCCAGCAGTATTACTACTGGACTTAAATCCCAAAGAGATCTTAAAAAAAGGAAAGGGACCTGTCTGTGCAAAACTGTTTGTGGCAGCCCTTTTTGCAGTGGCTAAAAACTGGAAACTGAGTGGATGCCCATCAATTGGAGAATGGCTGAATAAGTTGTGGTATATAAATGTTATAGAATATTGTTGTTTTGTAAGGATGATTTCAGAAGGGCCTGGAGAGACTTACATGAACTGATACTGAGTGAAATGAGTAGGAACCAGGAGGTCATTATATACTTCAACAACAATACTATAGGATGATCAATTCTGATAGATGTGGCCCTCTCCACAATGAGATGAACCAAATCAGTTCCATTTATTCAACAATGAAGAGAACCAGCTATACCCAGCAAAAGAACTATGGGAAATGAGTGTGAACCACAACATAGCATTTTCACTCTCTCTGTTTTTGTCTGCTTGCATTTTTTATTTCCTTCTCAGGTTATTTTTACCTTATTTCTAAGTCCAATTTTTCTTGTGCAGCAAAATAACTATATGAATATGTATACATATATTGTATTTAACATATAGTTTAACATATTTAACATGTATTGGTCTACCTGCCATTTAGAGGATGGGGGGGGGGGAAGAAGGGGAAAAGTTGAAACAGAAGGTTTTGCAAGGATCAATGCTGAAAAATTACTCATGCTTATATCTTGTAAATAAAAAGCTATAATAAAATATTTTTTAAAGTGTGAAGATTTTGATTTGATACTGTAAGCAAGTCAATTAGTCTTTATGGATATCAGATTTGTTGTATGTTAAATAAAGATTTTGGATTACATCAGGGGTTCTTAACTTTTTGATCACAGAACTTTTTGGCAGTCTGGTAATATGGAAACCTCTGCCTAATGTTTTTAAATGCAAAAAATAAGATACAAAGGATTTGAAAGAAAACTATATTGAAATTCAGTTATCAAAATATTAAAAACATTCACAAAGATTCAGAAGTGGCTTGCAATTCATTCCTAGGTTAAGAATCCTTAGATTTGATAATTGCTAATGTAGAGCTATAAATACTCAAAACTATTTTTAAGGTAAACCCAGTTGTTTTGTTTTTGTTTTTGTTTTTCAGCAAATTATCTTTCAGAATCACAGCTCCTATCCTTAAGGGGGTTGAAGGATGAAGATGAGACCCTGAGATAGTGATCACTGTTGGATGGGAAGGATAGAACATCCTTACTGGTTCTGTTTGTGCTCTAAGTCAAAGGTCATTCACCCCATGCTAGTGATGAACTGTATTCCAACATCATCAACTCTAATATTCCATGAATTTGATGGAGGTGATTCCACCTCATTTGATTGCCCTGAAGGGCAGGCAAGGTAGGGATTATGAACCCTGCTTTAGAAATTAGCAAAAGGAGTATGAAATATTCATTGATTTATTCCAGGTCATATGGTAGGTTTTGGATTCAAATTGAAGTCAATTTGCTCCTAATATAAAGCTTTTTTAATTACTTCACCACCACTTCCACTGCTGCCCGCAAACTGCAAGTTCCAAGTTTCTGTTGTCAAATTATATACCTGGATTCCTATATATTCATGAAAAGAACCAGAACTAGGGCAGAGAAATTAACCCCTCATTTGGTGGATGAGGGCTTCCTGGCAAACTTCCCCTCCCTTCGTATTTGCCTATTTTGGGAGCTGTTGTTTTTTTTTTTTATCTAGAAACCCTCTGCTTTTCATTTCTAATCGCCCCTGCCCCCACAGCCCTTCGTTGCCATGGGAACCAGGCTTCCCAGATCCAGAACAGAGCAATCTCTGATGGACACCTTCCTTCCCCATCCCCCTCTCCATCCACCCCCATGTTGTGGGAATGCTCAAGCTAATGAGATAAGCCTCAGGGCTGGAGGACAGAGCCAGTCCAGAGCTGTTGGTGAGGTTCACATCTGATATCTTTTGAGAGAATTCTGATGAGTTAAGTAGGATTCTGGGAGTCAGAAGACAAGGACGGAACTCAAGCTGAGGTACAGATTTACTATGTGACATGGGTCAAATCAATCACCCTTTCTGGTACTCAGTCATCCAGGTCTTCTTTCCATGATCCCACCTCTTTGTTTCAGAGGGTCTTAGGATCTGAGTAGAAGAAAAATGCAAATACTAATAAAAGTTTTTTTTTCTAGATCTTTGATATTCTCATGGGGAACATCTGCCTCCTCCTAGATGCCTTCTGGAACAAACTCCATGAAGAGTGGGAGTGATCAAGCACTCTCCAGCTTTCCTTCATTCACCATCCCACTCATTAGAAGGTTCCTTTGATCTTACATGATTGATATGCCTAGCCCAAAATTGTTTTTGTTAACCCCAAAAGATTGTTGGGCATCAATGCCATATGGCTGACCCCATAAACCCTCAGAAAGTGAGACTACAATTGTTTAAGTTGATTTTTTATGCTGGTTTAAACATTTACTATGTTCAGAGCCCTGGACTGGGTTCTTCTATAAAGGCATGTTTTTCTCTTGCTGCCATGAAGCTTGAGATCTATATGAGAAATTAAATCATCACCATGTCAACCTAACATCATGATTACATCCAAAGCCACTCAGTTGCCCGGTCCCAGCAATGCATAGAATCTCTTCCATCAGTCCCCTTTTCTCCACTGACAACACCTCTATCAAGGTTTATAAACCCTTCTTGCGTGAAGGGTTTTTCCATGTGAGAAACTGATGAGATTGGGCTAGATGATTTTAAGGTCTCTTAGCCAGCTCTAAATCTATGATCCTATAACTTGTATTCCTCTTTCCAGAACTGTTGCCAAAGCTTCCTAACTGATCTTTCTGTCTCAAGGGTCTTTCTTTTCCAATATATCCTTTCTGCATAATGGCCAAATTGATATTCCTAAAACAAAGAGATGAACATGTCACTCCCCCTCCACACACACTAATATCTTCAATGGCTCCCTGCTGCCTCCATGGCAAAATACAAGATGTTCTGCTTGGCATTTAAAGCTTTCTATGATCTGGCTGCTGCTATTTCTGGTTTCATTTCATAGGAAATGAAATATTTACTCATTCTTCATTACTATTAAACTGGCCCACTAGTGGTTTAACCCTGATTGCCTCAGTTTCTTTATTTGTAAAAGGAACTGTAGAAGGAAATGGCACACTATCCCAGTGTCTTTGCCAAAAGGGATCACAAAGAGAGAGACATGACTGAAAAACAACAGTTCCTTTGTTACTGTTACTGGCCCACCAGTGGCTGCCCTTCCCTTTCATCTTGCGCACAGTGTTATTGCACAAGTGAGATGCCTCCCACATCTGCTTCTTGGAACTGCTAGTTTGTTTCCAAGGACTATTGCTTTCTGTTGTGGGACTTTCCAGATCACTCCATTTATTAGCATTCTTTCCAAATTTTGAAATTACTTTGTAATTATTTACCCAAGTCCATGAGGTAGTTAGATTATTCAGTGGTTAGACCACTGGATGTGGACTCAACAAGTCCTGGATTTAAATTTTGCCTTAGACTCTTACTAGCTGTGTGACCTTGGGCAGGTCAGTTAGATTCTTTCTGCCTTAGTTTTCTCATCTATAAAATGGGGATAATGATAGCATATACCATGCTACATTTGTTGTGAGGATCAACTGAGATAATACTTGTATTTTGCAATGCTAGATATCATTATTATTATATTGGTTCCCTCTATCCTACTAAATTTTACCCCCCTCCATTCTAATGCTGCATCAATTAGCAGTCATTTATTAAATGTTCTTTGGATTGAATTAAACACATCCTTCTAGGATACCCTTGTCTTGACCAGTCCCACCATCACATCAGTATCACAACTATTATCATCATAAAAGCTCTCTTTTCTAGAGCACTTTCTGTCTTTATCTTCAACAACTCTGTGAGATCCACAGTGCTGACATTATTATTCCTGTGTCACAGAAGAGAAAGCTGGGACTCAGCAAAGAGAAGGGATTAGTAAATTCTGGTGCTGAGATTTGAGTGGCGCCTTCCTGACATCAAGTCCTCTGCTCTTTCCTTTAGACCAGACCATTATCCCATCAGCTTCCTCTCCACCATCATTATCACTTTCATGTCTCTGCCACTAACTCATTGTTACCTTTGGGGAATTTTGTGCTCTTGCTGGGTCTCAGATTCCTGTTCTACAAGATCAGAAGTTTGGACTAGATGACCAAGTGAATTTAGATTGCCATGAGAGGGCTCTAGGTAAGGAATAAGTAATCATTTGTGCTGATATAGGAGTTCTAGTCCTGATACCACCACTGACTGAATTAAATAACTATTTCTTTGAGCCTCAATTTCTTTATCTATAAGATGAGAAAATGGAACTAGATTGGAAGTTCTTGATTTGTTTTAGTGTGTGTCATATGTCTCTTTGATCTTCTTGTGAACTTCATGGACCCTTTCTCATAAAAATATTCTTAAATGCATAAAATAAAATATATAAGATGACAAAGGAAACTGGCAACATTGAAATAAAGTTATAAAAATAGTTTTAAAAAGATAAGTTCATGAAAAGAAACAAACATTTATTAACTGCCTATCATGTATCAGGAACTATGCTAAGCACTTTACAATATTAAATCATTTACCCTGGGAGAGAAATACTATTATTAATTTTATTTTACAGATGTAACTGAGGCATATAGATGGTAAGTCACACAGCTAAGTCTCTGAGATCAGGTCTTTTGACTTTCCTGCCAGGACTCTGCACAGGACGTCACCTAGCTGCAGCAAGGACCCCAGTTTAAAAACTCCTGCTGCAGATAATTTTAAAATCCTTTCCAGTAACCCAAGCAGAGCAGTCTAGCTTTTGTCACTTTCCTGTCTTTGACAGGGGAATGAATGGATGCCTGAGGGATCTGTCTTCCCTTGTAAAATACAAGCAGATCCTTGGGCCCCATCTGGCTCTGTATGGTCCTCCTAGGCAGGGGGAATCCCAACTGACCTCTGGAGCTTGCTTCTAGCTAGGGAGAAGTATGAAACAGAGGTTGCCTCTCAGTCCTAAAGCTTCTTTGCCTGGACCCAGGCAGGCTTCCCCAGCCTCCCACTCATTCCCCCTCCTTTGCCAACTTAAACCTTTATAGAAACTGTCTCTGCTGTGTCAGGGAAGACTGTCTTCCCAGAGAATGCATGAGCTGCAGCAGATGATGAGCTTGCCTGTAGTCCTCCCCACCCCCTGCTGCTTGTGTGGGTGGAAGTGAGAGAAGAGAGACTCCAAGGGAGGGAAGTTTGTAGGCAGCCTTGCTGGGAGCTCCCTCCCGGCAAACGGGGAAGGCTCCTTCTGCACCCCTGCCTCACCCCCACCTGCAGGGCAAGCCAAGAGTGGGGGTGAGCACTGACACCCACAGATGTCTTCAGCCAGGCTGCCTGCCTCTTCCTACCTGTCCAGAGAGGATCTCCAGCCTCCTCCACCCTGCCCCTGAGTAACCTGGGCAGGCGGACACCTTTGTCCAGGCACCCTCCTCCCGCCCTCTTTGACCTCCCAGCATCCCATACTCTTCAACTTGGGGTATGGAGTCACCTCTATTCTGCTTCCTCACCTTAGGTCTTAAACTCAGCATATCTGCGTGTTTCTCCCTCACCATGGCCCCTGGGACAATCCTATTTTGTGCTTCCAATGAGAAGCTTGGCCAGCTCTTTGATCTCGGACACCCCTTCCGTATTTCCGTCAGGTAGCCCCCGGCTTTCCAGGTGCACTCCTCTCAATCCCTCTCCCCTCCTGAACAAGTCGTTTTGGAGGTCTCGAGGTCTCCTTTCTGCAAAATTTCCGGTGCCAGCCCCTCTTTTCCTTTCCGCGAATACTGCTTATGACGGGCTGCGGCAGCAGTTTCCTCTGACAGCTCTTTTCCTGGTTCTGATCCATTCTTTATTTGCCGCCGCATGCAGCCGCGGCTCCCTGAGATCGGGTCATGTCACACTTTGCCTCCAGATTTCCCGTGACTGAACACTGCCTCTTGACCCAACTTCACATTTCTCTTCCTGGCATTCAAGGCCTTCTCTGACTTGACATTGCCTTCGTTCATACCATGTGTTCTGTGTCCTAAGGAAGAAGCAGCTCAGCGGTGCCGGTGCTGGGCCTGGATTCGGGCAGATCTCGGTCCGGTCCGGTCCGACTCATTCTCGTCCAGTCCCTGAACCTCTCAGCCTCAGTTCCTCCTCTGTAAAAGGAGATAACGGCGCCTACTTCTCCCTCCCAGGGATTAAAATGAGAGGCTATCTGAAAAGTGCCGTGTAAACCTTAAAGCTCGTCTGCCGCTGCCCCTTAGAGGACATTTCCCTGTGCCTCGATGTCTTCCCTTTCTTTGGGGCTCTTGGGTTCCTACCTTTCTTTTGCTTTATTCTTTGCCTTTTAAGTATCTTTTGTTTTTTCATTGCCTTGGTTTCCAAATAAAACTCTCCTTCCTTTCCTATTTGGCAAGGAAGTCTTTGTAAATAAATAAGTAAAAATTAAAATAAAAAAAGCACAAAAGACCAACAGTTCAGCAAGACTAATCAGCTATCAGCCAAGTTTGAAAGTATATGTACCATTTCACATCCATATTACTTGTTTCTGGAAAGAAAGGAAGAGTGTGCATCTTTTCATCTCCTCTTTAGAGTTAAGATAAGTCATTATAATCATACAAGCCATTTTATTCCCCCTTCCCTCCCTTCCTTCTTTCCCTTTTTTGTCTCTTCCTCTCTCCTTCCCTCCTTCCCCATCTCTCTTTCCTTCCTTCCTTCCATCCTTCCTTTCTTTCTTCCTTCCTTCCCTCTTTCTTTTCTTACCTCTTTCCCTCCTTTCCTTCCTTCTTTCCTTTCTTGTCTCCTATCGTTTCACTCATTTGCCTATTTATTTATTTGGTATAACTTTATTATTTATTTTATAGAATTTTAATTTATTTATTTGGCATAAATTTGATAATAGTATTTTTTATTTTGTATAACTCAAATGCTAACAAAATCCTCACTATAATATACTTGAAAAGTAGTCAGCTAGCCTTTGTATAGAGGGAACCTGTTCTTGTGTATGTGTGTGTGTGTGTGTGTGTGTGTGTGTGTGTGTGTGTGTGTGTGTGAGAGAGAGAGAGAGAGAGAGAGAGAGAGAGAGAGAGAGAGAGAGAGAGAGAGAGAGAGAGAGAGAGAGAGAGAGAGAGAGAGAGAGAGAGAGAGAGAGAGAGAGAGAGAGAAAGAAAGAAAGAATTGGGTTAAGTGACTTGCCCAGGGTCACATGGCAAGGAAGTGTTAAGTGTCTGAAGCTAGATATGAACTTGGGGTCCTCTTGAGTCCAAGACCAATGCACTGCATACTGGGCTATCTAGCTGTCCCAGATCTGTTCCTTCTCAGTATAGCCCTTGGGAAAGATTGGCAGATTTCATCTGATATTTACTACAGGGGTGACCATGAATAAATCCCTTGGCTTCCATATTTTCATTTAAAATGGAAGAGTTGGCTGAGCTGGCCTGGAGGCTCTCTTCTAGCTTTAGGTAAATGATCTCCTTAGGTAAATGAACTCTCCTCCAGAACTTCCAAGATCCAGATTCCCAGGCATCATGTGCCCTTTGTGTAGACTCCAACTACCTGAAAAGACCCATTGAGAGATTTCTCTTCTTTTTCCTCTGGCCTGTATCTAGTTGAAGCTGAAGGGAGCAAGGTTCCCATAGGGATTCTCCATTGGGAGAAGGCTCGCTTGGAAATTGGACCTTAGACCACCATGCCCTACCAGATCTCAGGGCAGCTTATTGTCTGTTCCTCTTCCAGGCTTCCCCTGTGAGAGCTTCATAGTTCCAGACTATAAGATTAGCAAAATTCCCCAGCTTTGGGGGGGCTATAAGAAGAAGCACCATAATTATGCACTCCTGTTTCCAAAGCCTCTGAAATTTACCAAAGGCTTTCCCTACAACTAACTGCCCATGTGAAGGAGCTGAGGTTCAGACTGGGTAAATGACTTTAGTATCCTAACTGTCAGATCTTGTAACCCACAAGAAGTCTCAGTACACAGAATTGTGCTGGAGATGGAAGGAGCTTTGGGGATCATCTGGTCTAGTCTCCTTATTTTACAGATCAGGAAACTGAGCCATAGAAAAAAGAATTTATTTATCAAAGATGGTAAGAGCTTGAATCTAAGATTCTGGGCTCCCAGCTTCTAACCAATGGTTCTTTCTGCTTCACGAGGCTGCTACTTATGTTTTGGAAAATAGAAAAGTTCTATGGCACTCTGATGCTGGTGATTATTACTTTAAAATGCCTGAAGTGTCCGTGTAGCCAAGTGTTCTGTGCTCTCCTAAGGAGAGAAGAGCAGGAAAATTAAGGCAGCCATGAAGGAGGCCCTGGAGTGCAGGAGCCATAATGATCTAGATATGGCATAATAACTCCAATTTATATTGCACTTATGTTTCCAAGGGGTGCCATGTGCTTTTTCAGATTAGTTTTAATTTTGAACAATATCACTAAACTGTGGGTGATGATGGAAAAGGGAGGTATGGAGGGAGCTGAGCTGGTCAGTCTCCTCTTGCACATCGAGAATACAAAACTTGGCTGATATTTCCCAGGTCATTCATATAGTCTTATAAACCGTTCTGTTTTTATTAGCCTACAATGAAGTGGGAAGAAGTTGTAAAGAAAGAAAAGAGAGGGCTCAGTACATAGAATACTGTGGCCCAATTGGTGCTCTCAGCCAGCTTGGCTGCTGACTTGATATAGAGTTTGGTAAGGTCACTTTTCCCCTTCCCTTCCCTGATCCATCCCCTCCTGCCACTTTTCTATCTCTGGCCTCTAATTTCCTTTATTCCTGAAAAAAAAAAAACAACAACCCAGCAAACAAAATCTATCATGCTAATTGTGTTGAAATATAATTAGTTTTTTATGTATTCCTATGCATTTTATTTTATGCATTTAAAGTCATTAACCTGAGGAGGGGGTCTATAGATTTTCATTAAATTTCCAAGGGAGGCTTGTGACACAAAAAAGAGTAAAGCACTCTGGGACTTAATGTTCTCTGGGATACAACCAACTCCAACATTTTCTGTTCCAAAATTTTCTGATATTCTGTTGTAAGGTCTAATGGAGCCCAGCCATTCTATGTTCTAAGGTCTCAAGCTTTGACATTATGTTCTAAGGCAATGGTGTCAAATTTGAATAAAAATAGGTTGCATAATAGCTTAAAAACCAAAAGCAACATTACCTATATCATAACATATTTTTTCTTTTGTTAAACATTTCCCAGTTACATTTTAATCTGGTCTGTCCACATTCAGAAGGGTAGGGGTTTGACAACAGTGTTTTAAGATTCCCTCAAGATTTGTCCCTGATAGACTGAGATTAAATGTAGCAATCATTTCTGCTTTGACCAGAAACCCTAAGGATCTTTCCCTCCCAGATTCATTAATTTATTTATTTAGATTTTTTGCTTTTGGACTAAATGAAGGAAAAGATTCTTTACCTTAATTGCAACCTAGCCTTAATCATTGAATGGGTGTGCTTCAGTCAAACTGAGGTTTGTTGAAGACCTTTTCTTAAAAAGGTAATGGTCTCCCATTTTATACAGAGTCATCTCTAGTCATTCAGATATATATCTGATCATGAGCCCAGATGGCTCTGGAGGGGAAAATGAGGCAGGTTATCTTGCCAAGTCCTCGCTCACTTAAATCCAACTCACTTGCAGTCATGGTATCACTTACTTCCCTGATGGTTCCCCATGGACCTCTTGGAGAATGAAGGATAAACAACAACCAGCTTTGTCATTCTACATCTAAGTTCTACCAAACTTGGAACACTTTATATTCTAAGATTCTAGTTAGCCCTGACATTCTACATAATTTTAGAAAATGATAAATGGGACCTGAAAGGAAACATCTCCATAAGCAAGAAACTGACATGTAGAAAGGGCTTTGGGTAGCTTAGAGGATGTTGCCCAAATGGATGATGGTCTGGCTAATGATCTGGGAATGATCATCCTTGTGTTAGCATTATTTCTCTTCCAGGTGGTCTGTGAGGCTCCAAGTGGTTATTGCCAACAGGATGAAATGATATAACTAAAGTGAACGTGGTCATTAAGGTCTGGTAATGTCCCATATCATTGTCCTGTCTTTGTTTGGGACAATACTTACCTACAAGCCTTCACAACATTACAGTGTTCCAATGGAGTGAAAAAAGGTGATCTGGGCTTGGGCACAGAAGCACGTACTCCATGCGTGTAGCAACATGTAGCTCATCTAAAAAGTTGCAATATTGCAAATCCCTTAAAGCATCAAGGGACCTAGAAGATTATCTCCTGCTAGATGCCTTCATTTTATAGAGGGAGAAAGTAGGGATCAAAAAAGGGAATGAAGTTGTTCAAAGTTGTACAGGTGGTAAGTAGAAGAACTGGGATGATGATGATAATAAAATATAATAATAATTAGTATTTATGTAATGCCTACTGTGTACTGAGCACTGTGATACTTAATGATCTCCTTTGATTCTCACAACTCCTGGAGTTAAGTGTTATTATTATCGCCATTTTATGGTCAAGAAAACTGAGTCAGGCAAAAAGGTTAAGTGATTTGTCCAGGGTTACCTAGCTGGTAAGTGTCTGAAGCTAAATCTGAGTTCAAATTTAGTTTCATTCACTTCCCAGCTGCATTATCCTGGCCTTGCCACTTTCCTCAGTATGTTTCAGTTTTCCTAGCTGTAAAAGGGATTAATAGCACTTATTTCCCAGGGTGGCTGTGAAAATCAGATGAGATATTTATTTATAAACCTCTTTGCAAAAGTACTATTATCATTTAAGACTCATTTCTGTAAAGACAGGTGATGTCTGATTACAGCCTATCAGCATTTGAGCATGAAGAATAAGAAAAAGAATATTTTGGATACTTTACATTTAAACCACTTCAAGGTTTCCAGGCTATCACTCAGGGGTTGATTTCAGTGATTCCATTAATTTGGGTGCAGAAATAATCTTATCTTTATCTCAAAATAATTTGTTTTCTAACCCTAATTCCTATGTATTTTATTTTATACATTTAAAACCATTGTTCTATAAGGATCTTATAGGTTTCTATCAGACTGCCCAAGAAACTTTGGCCTAAAGAAGATTAAGCATTTATTATCATGAATATTATATTTATTATAAAATTGGAGATTTAGATCCCTGCTATCATGTGATCCAATCTTCTTGTTTTATTAGTGAGGAAAATGAGACTTGAGAGGTTGAGTAACTTAGCCTTATCCCACACAACTAATAAATGTCAGAGACAGGATTTGAACTTGGGTCCCACTCCCAGGGCTTCCTCCACCATTCTACTTATCTTGCCCACATGATGACATTAATGCAAGAATCCTCTAGTCCTAATTTTCTATGTTCTTGTGTTCAATCTAGTGATGGCAGGAAATCTTAACCTTCTTTGGGCCAAAATTCTCTTCAGCAATCTGATGGAACCCTATAGACTTTTCTTAACAAGAGTTTTAAATATGTAAAATAAAACCAATAGGGAATTAGGGTTAGGAAACAAATTATTTTGAACTAAAGATAAAATTTTCCTACACTTAAGTTAATAGAATCATTGAAATATATACATGAACCACAGGTTAAAAATCCCTGAATGCTAGCTTTGAAATCTTGAAGTGGTTTAATGTAAAATATTTGAAATATTGTTATTATTCTTATTCTTCATCCTCAAGTGCTGATGGGCTGTAATTCTGGCATCACTTGCTTTTATAGAAATGAGTCATCTCAAAGACTAATAGATGCTTAATATGCAGCTTTCCTTACATTCCTACACCTCCACATTCAGACTGGATGAAACTACTTTAAAAATCACTGCTGAAGCTCCCCAGATCTGTGGCCCATCTACCCCCTGAGCACTTCTGTTTATTAGTTGACCTTGCTAGAGACATGGGGACATGGGGACATAGAAAGAGCCTTCGGGGGCTGGACTGAAGTCTGGGATCCACCACTGTCTTACTGTTTCTTTCTTTATAAAATGAAGACTTTGGACTCAATGATCTTCTAGGGGTTTCTTCTTGGTTTTACAAGACCATGATCCCCCCTCCACTCAACCTCCCTAGGTGAGGGCAATCTGAGCTGGGTCTGGTACCTATTTGGCCTTTTTTGGTAGAAATACATCAGCTTAGAGACAGCTGTGTATCATGGTGGATACAGGGCTGTTCCCAGAGTCAGGGAGCCCTGAGTTCAGATCTAGCCTTAGATATTTATTAAGCTATGTGATCTTGGTAGAGTCATTCAATCTGTTTGCCTCAGTTTCCTCATCTCTAAAATGGGGACAATAATATCACTTGCTTTTCAGTTGTGAGCATCACATGAGATAAAATTTGGTAAGTTCTTCCCAAACCTTAAAGTACTACAGAAGATTAGCTATTATTACTTTTTTTGATTTCTCAACCTCCAGGGAACACCCATCCTCCTTCCATCCCTTCTAATGGGGTCTTTTTGGAGGATAGGATACTGACTATGTGTAATTTCATACAGGTCACTTGACCTCTGTCTATCTTAGTTTCCTCACCTGTAAAATGGGGATAACAATAGCACCCACTTCCCAGGATTATTGTCAGGATAATAATCATAAAACAATACAGTGTCCGGCACACAATAGGTACACTATCAATATTTGCTATGATTATTGGGCAGGCAGAAGGAATGGATGATGAACATATAGGGAGAGACAATGACACTTAAAAATTAAGAAAAGAGCAGAAATGATCCAGAGCAAAAAAAAAAAAAAGAATGATGATAGAAGGCAGAAAATTTCTGGGCTCTACAGTTGGAGCTTCAGCATAGCATAATGTCAAATGGGCTGCACTTGCTTTTAGAAGTCTGAGTGGCCACGTGAGCCACTAAGAAAGGAGCTTAGGTTTTTCATCTGTAAAATAGTTATAATTATACTTTTGTTGCCCACCTCACAGCCCTATTGTGAGGGAAGTTCAGCAAACCTTAACGTGTTATGGAAATGTGAGTTATTATTATTATTATGGCTTCCCATTCCTTGGAGTGGTAAGGATCTGGTGAGAAAATGATCATATTTAGAGCTGAAAGCAAAAGAGGAGACTCCAGTTAAGTCCAGTTAACAGCTTTCTAGTTACATTGTGATGCAAAGGGACCTTCATTTTTTGTGTGTGTTTTTTTGGGGGGGAGGTTGTGAGGGGGAATGTGAAGAATGGAAGGAGGAGATGTGAAAATATAAAAATCCATTTCCTTTCAAGGGAGAGTTTCTCAACCATAATGTGCTCCCCTTCCTTCCACCTAAACCAGGTTTTTTTCTCCCTAGCAAAGAGCAAAGTATTCAATCCAAAGCCAGTTTTCCCAAATAACACCCCTAAAATGTGCTGCTGACATCACCTGGGATCAGTGGTGGGTATTTTGTGTAGGCGGAATCATAGAAATAAAATCATAGAACTGCAGGATGTAGAGCTGGGAGGGATCAATCTTGCCCAAACCCCTCATTTTCTAGAAGAGAAAAATATGGCCCAAGGGTATTAAAACTCCCCTCAGCCCCCTCTCTAGCTCAACCAGGAAGTCAGTGGTAGAGCTAGGACTGAATCTGTACACTCTACTTACTAGTTTTGGAACCTTTATCTTCCTGCTGCCTGATCCAGGTTCCTTTCCCCTGCTTCTTCCCTGGTCCAGCCAAGCCACAGACAAGGGGCAAGGGGGTTGGGGTGAGACCATATTGAATTATTCTCCTTGTTTATTCTCTGCTTCCTGCAAAGTCAGTCTGATCTCTTAAGGCAAATTATGAGCTCCTGTCTCCTTCTTTCTTTCTTTTGTCTCCATAGTTAAACTGTACACAGGGTCTGGTACACTGAGATGGAGTGGGAGGGAACCACACTCAATAATGGTTTACTGATTGGTACTATAGATCAACCCCTAAAAAGATAAGTGCCCTTCCTAAAGCACAAGACTGTAAAAGGGAAAATATTTTTCAAACCTCTAAATTGTTAGTAAAATGGGAATTGCTTCAAAACTGCTTAAATGCCACACATTTTCCTGGAGGAAAGTATCTCCTAAGGTGGTCCTCCTTTCTTTCCAGTGGGGAATTGTGCTGACACTTTTAAGGAGCTTTGGAGATCAACCTAGTTGGCTCATTTCACAAATGAGGAAACTGAGACTCCGGATACTGTTTTATCCAAGGTCATATATGGAGGATATTGCAGAAGTGGAATTTTCAATCCATCTCTTGATTCCAAGGTCAGTCTTTATTTATTTTTATTTCTCTAATGTAAGGAGGATTTGGGTACAGTCAGGTAGAGTTCATGATTTGGGGATTACTTAGAATACATTTCTTCTGTTTCCATAGCCCCTTAGAGTTTGCAAAGCATTTTCCTCATTATAGTTTTTAGTTTTAATGCTGTATTATGTTCCATGTTCAAAGATTCTGGGGAAGAGTACCAAGGATTAGAAAGAACACAAGATTATAAATGAGACAGTAGAGTGACATTGAATGTCTGAAGGAAAGGATTATCAGACATGACAAGAGAATACTCTAGAGCCAAATTGTGGAGTCTTTTTCACATTTATTTATTTTAATTTAATTTTTAGAATAAAACAAGCATTTCCATAACAAAGAATAATTAAAAATATGATTGCACCTGAAATGCAAATCTGTTATGTACAATTTGCTATTCTTTTTAAATATGTAATAAAGTTATCATTCAATTCTCTCTGTGTATCTCTCTCTATGTCTCTGTCTCTGTCTCTCTGTCTCTCTCTCTCTCTGTCTCTGTCTCTCTCTCTCTCTCTCTCTCTCTCTCTCTCTCTCTCTCTCTCTCTCTCTCTCTGGCATTTGCAACTTAACCTATAGGGAAAAAGGAGTCACTGAATATTCTTAGGTGAAAGAGTGACATGGTCAGACTTGAGTACTAGGAGGATGATTTGGATAGCACTGGATGGGTTGGAGCAGGGAGAGACTAGAGGCAGAAGACCAGTTAGGGGGATAAGTCCAGTGTAGAAGTGGTAAAGGCTCATATAATAGTGGAGACTTTTAGAGTGAAGAGAGGAAATTTTCAAGAGGTGAGGTGGATAGAACTTTGTAAGGATGAGACGTGGGAGGTGAGAGGGAGGAAAGGATCTAAGATGACCCTGAGGTTTTAAGTCTGAGTGAGTTAGGAATTTGTCATATCTTCCTAATTCCTGCTTCCTTTTCTTCCTGCTTCTCCTCCTGGCACCAGGATCCATTCTGCCAGGGAGAGAGAAATCTGCTAAACTCCTTTTTGCCGAGAAGCGAGGAACTGAATATTCTTTCCTTCCTGGGACCTGGCATTCCACAGAGAATCTTGCAGAAGCCAATGCTGAACCCCCTGAAAGAAAGATAGAATTACAGATTCTGTAGAAAGTGGATGAGAAAGCATTGTGAAGTTTCTGGGGAAGAGGAACCCTTCCCATTGCCTGTGGGAGGTATCCCACTGGAGAGGCAGCTGAATCCTTAGCACTTACTTACCATTAAAAGCAAGAGTCTGATTTTGATACCCTCCTGAGTGCTTTTCAGATGGCCACTTCCCAAGATCAATGACTCATTTGAGGCTCCAAAGCCAAGTGATCTGCTTTTTACTGGTACCCTATGAAGCCAAGATGACTTATGAGACTGCAGGTATCACTGGCCAGGAAACAGTCCAGAGCAGGAGGAGGGCTGTTCTGGTACAGCCTGGCCTTATTCACTGTGCCAGGTGATTTGGCAAAAGCATGCTGGGCTTCTTCCCAATGTCTCCTCAGAGTGGACTCACTCTACTTCCTCCCCCTCCCTCCTTTCCCCAGCCCAGCACCAGAAAACACCTTTAGAATGAATTGCTCTTAGACTAGAGAGTCTGAGCTGGGAGATACTTCCTGCTCATTAAATACAGCATTAGGCAGGATCTTAAAAGAGAGGATGCTAGAACCAGAGACCGTAGCATCAAGTTACAATGCTCTGCTTTTACAGATGAGGAAACTGGTGGAGCTGAAAGGGGTCTGCTCTCTCCCTCAATCAGATAACATTAGTGGGTACTGAGAGGTAAAAGTCAAAGGATCACAGAGTTGGGAGAGATTTCAGAAACCACCTGGTCCTATGAGCTTTTGCAGGTGAGGAAACTGAGGACCAAGGTCAAATAATCTACCACAATGCTACCTTTTCAGAATTCTTATGGCTCCTAAATTTTGAGGACACAAACTGGATCTTTCATTGTTCTTTGGCTCAAACTATCAATCAAGGCTTACCGTGGACATCATAAAGAATCAAAAGCTTGATCCGCTAATAACAGAATCACAGTTGTTTGAGTCTCAGGTGCTTTGGGCATTGGAAACTCCACTCTAGATGCCAGATTGGATTGGAGGTAGGGAACAGCTCTGTAAGATTCTCATCAGGAGAGCTGGGATTGTGTACAAGAGAGCATATGTTTATCTTGGCTAGTTTTGTAGTTTTCCTTCAGCCTACAGTTGTCGGAAGATTGCAAACCTGTAAAGATCCTCATCTCCATGGTACCCTGGAGATTATATAGTTATGAGGGACCTTAGAGATGGTCTAGTACTGAGACCATAACACAGAGAAGATGAGTGGCTCACTCACTGTCTGTACTGAGTGTCTATACCTTAATCATCAAAGAATGCTGAGAGTTTGGGACTGGGATTCCAGGGAGAGCAGAGTGGGATGGATTCAGCCAAGAAAGGCTTCCTGGAGGAGATACATTTGGGAAGGATCACGGGATTTTCAAGTTGGAAGAGACCTAAGAGGTCACCAAGTCCAATCTTCCCATTTAATAGGACAGAATGTTAGACTTACTCATGGCAATACTGGGGAGTAAGTAGCAGGGACTGAATTTGACTCCAGGTTTTCTGTCTCTTGATCTAGTACTGTTCTCACTGCATACTGACCAATCTATAGAACTTCCAGACATCAGAGAGCCTGGCTCACCAATCTCACCCACTGGCAGTGCCCATGGGATTGTTGGCTTGAACTAATGAGGACAACTAGGTCCTCTCTTATTACTTCATCAGCTCTCTTGGGCTTCTATTCCTTAATTTACCCTTCCCAATCCAAGGATTCTTGTAGAGAAAATTAAATTAGAATAAAAGTTGAATAACTGCCCCATCACTGTGTCTGTTGTCTTTGAGCAACAGGATTGTCCCTTCTTTGATCCTCCCCTCATCTTCAACATGGACTCAAAAACGTATTTTTTAAAGAATTGTTATTTTTTTATTGTCAGCTTCAGCTCCTTTTGAACTTCAGCACTCCTGGCATTCTTCTAGTGCTACTCAATTCTTTTGTCTTTAATCTAGGTGCTTGTCCTAACTTTCATATTCTACATGTGTCTTTTAAGAATCTAAGTTGATTGATGAGATTCCCTAAATATCTATAGGTTACTTTACACAATCCCCTAATTTTTTTTATAGGAACCATTTCTACTTTTGTCTCCAGAATTTATTTCTTCAGAGCTATTTGTATAGATATGTATATATGCATATGTATATAGGTATTGTGTATATATGCCTAAGTATATATTTATGTATATATAATTTGTCTATTAATTACAATTCTGAATAATGGCTGGTAAACTTTTTTTGTGAACTGAGTATTTTCATGTACTTTGGACTGAATATACCAACAGTGCATCCTCATCTTTGTATGTATGATTGCAACTTTCCTGAATCTATTGTTTTTTAATGAATAAAGTTATAATTTGAGAATTTGGGATATAATTTTATCATATTATGGTAAAGTCAGTATATGTATATATATATATATATATACACACACACATATTAAAATAAAAATATTTTTAATCAGGTTAAATGGCCTGCATGGATATTTTGCCAAAATTATAATTTATTTTGAAAATATTTCTATTTTCTTTTCATTTTTAAATAAAGAAGTCATAATTATGATAATCTTAAATTCTAGTTGTTTTTTATAATCAGTTTTAAATATCTTGCATCATATGAGTGCAATGTGAACTTAAATTGATATCTGCATTTCACTAGTATTACTGAAATGTAAATTATAATACTGTGATATAAAATGTGATTTGTATTTATTTTTATATATTCTTTAAGGATAAATATTTTCTTTTCCTATTCCATATTTCATTTGTATACCAGACAGAGCATTTTTTTGTACATTGATACAAATCCAAACTAATACAATTAGTTTGTCTGAGGAAGCAAAGCAAAACAAGATAATAAGACAACAAAAATTTATTAGGTCTTTAATATGTCCCAAACACTGTTAAGAACTGAGATGCAAATACAAACAAAACCAAAGGTATTTTATTTATTTAAGGATCTTATGTTTTTTTCTTTTTTTTAATTTCTTTTTTTTTTTGATTTTATAATTATAACTTTTTTTGACAGTACATATGCATGGGTAATTTTTTACAATATTATCTCTTGCACTCACTTCTGTTCTGATTTTTCCATTTCTTCCCTCCACCCCTTCCCCTAGATGGCAGACAGTCTTTTTTTTTTTTTTTCAAATAACAGAGATATTTTTAATTCTAAAACTGTTTCAGCAAATTTTAAGTTTTTTTTTTAATTTTTTTTATTATATATATATATATATATTTTTATAATATTATCCCTTGTATTCATTTTTCCAAATTACCCCCCCTCCCTCTATTCCCTCCCCCCGATGACAGGCAATCCCATACATTTTACATGTGTTACAATATAGTCTAGGTACAATACATGTGTGTGAATATCATTTTCTTGTTGCACAATAAACATTAGAATCCGAAGGTACATGCAACCTGGGCAGACAGATATTAGTGCTAACAATTTACATTCACTTCCCAGTGTTTCTTCTCTGGGTGTAGCTACCTCTGTCCATCATTGATCAACTGGAAGTGAGTTGGCTCTTCTTTATGTTGAAGATTTCCACTTCCATCAGAATACATCCTCATACAGTATTGTTGTTGAAGTGTACAGTGATCTTCTGGTTCTGCTCATTTCACTCAGCATCAGTTGATTTAAGTCTCTCCAGGCCTCTCTGTATTCCTCCTGCTGGTCATTTCTTACCGAGCAATAATATTCCATAACCTTCATATACCACAATTTACCCAACCATTCTCCAACTGATGGACATCCATTCATCTTCCAGTTTCTAGCTACAACAAAAAAAGCTGCCACAAACATTTTGGCACATATATGTCTCTTTCCGCTCTTTAGTATTTCTTTGGGATATAAGCCCAGTAGTAGCGCTGCTGGGTCAAAGGGTATGCACAGTTTGATAACTTTTTGGGCATAATTCCAGATTGCTCTCCAGAATGGCTGGATTCTTTCGCAACTCCACCAGCAATGTATTAGTGTCCCAATTTCCCCACATCCCCTCCAACATTCATCATTATTTGTTCCTGTCATCTTAGCCAATCTGACAGGTGTGTAGTGGTATCTCAGAGTGGTCTTAATTTGCATTTCTCTGATCAGTAGTGATTTGGAACACTCTTTCATGTGAGTGGATATAGTTTCAATTTCTTCCTCTGAGAATTGTCTGTTCATATCCTTTGACCATTTATCAATTGGAGAATGGTTCGGTTTCTTATAAATTATGGTCAGTTCTCTATATATTTTGGAAATGAGACCTTTGTCAGAACCTTTGTTTTTAAAAATATTTTCCCAATTTGTTACTTCCCTTCTAATCTTGTTTGCATTAGTATTATTAGTACAGAAACTTTTTAGTTTGATGTAATCAAAATCTTCTATTTTGTGATCAATAATGATCTCTAGTTCTCCTCTGGTCATAAATTCCTTCCTCCTCCACAAGTCTGAGAGGTAGATTATCCTCTGTTCCTCTAATCTATTTATTATCTCCCTCTTTATGCCTAAATCATGGACCCATTTTGATCTTATCTTGGTATATGGTGTTAAGTGTGGATCCATATCTAATTTCGATGGCAGACAGTCTTATACATGTTAAATATGTTATAGTATATCCTAGATACAATATATGTGTGCAGAATTATAATTTCTTGTTGGACAGGAAGAATTGGATTTAGAAGGTAAAAATAACCTAGGAAGAAAAACAAAAATGCAAACAGTTTACACTCATTTCCCAGTGTTTCTTCTCTGGGTGTAGCTTATTCTGTCCATCATTGATCAACTGGAACTGAATTAGCTCTTCTCTATGTTGAAGATTTCCACTTCCATCAGAACACATCCTCATACAGTATTGTTGTTGAAGTATGTAATGATCTCCTGGTTCTGTTCATTTCACTCAGCATCAGTTGATGTAAGTCTCTCCAACCCTCTCTGTATTCCTCCTGCTGGTCATTTCTTACAGAACAATAATATTCCATAACCTTCATATACCATACTTTACCCAACCATTCTCCAATTGATGGACATCCATTCATCTTCCAGTTTCTAGCCACTACAAAAAGGGCTGCCACAAACATTTTGGCACATACAGGTCCCTTTCCCCTCTTTAGTATTTCTCTGGGATATAAGCCCAGTAGTAGCACTGCTGGATCAAAGGGTATGCACAGTTTGATAACTTTTTGGTCATAATTCCAAATTGCTCTCCAGAATGGCTGGATTCGTTCACAACTCCACCAACAATGCATCAGTGTCCCAGTTTTTCCACAGCCCCTCCAACATTCATCATTATTTTTTTCTGTCATCTTAGCCAATCTGACAGGTGTGTAGTGGTATCTCAGAGTTGTCTTAATTTGCATTTCTCTGATCAATAGTGATTTGGAACACTCTTTCATATGAGTGGAAATAGTTTTAATTTCATTATTTGAAAATTGTCTGTTCATATTCTTTGACCATTTATCAATTGGAGAATGGCTTGATTTCTTATAAATTAGAGTCAGTTCTCTATATATATTTGGAAATGAGACCTTTATCAGAGCCTTTAACTGTAAAAATGTTTTCCCAGTTTGTTGCTTCCCTTCTAATCTTGTTTGTATTAATTTTGTTTGTACAAAGGCTTTTTAATTTGATGTAATCAAAATTTTCTATTTTGTGATCAGTAATAAGATTTTATGTTTTGATGGGAGAAATATAAAAGAAAGTAGAAAGACAGAGGCAATGGAGGAAGGAGAGAAAGAGAAGGTAACTGCATGGGGAGTTGATGGGACTACCAGAAAGTTAAAAGCATAACAGTATAGAGAAAAAAGACATCATATCCAATGCCCTTTCCTCACCTCCCTTTACTTTATCTTCCCTCTTCTCTTTTTCACTCTTGCTGGAAAGCCTGAAAAAATACCTCTGAGTGAGACCTTAGTATACACAGTGCTGTTACTTAGCAGTGTATCAAAAACAGTGAGGGCTCTGTCTTTCAGCAAGCAAAATCTCTAGGGTTCTGTTGTTGCTGCTGGCAACCCCTGTAGCTAAATCTGATGACAAACTGCGAAGAAAATTGCCTATTTGCCGCCCTCGTTCCTTGTACAGGGGTCTCATTTTGTAGGAATAGAAGAGGCAGGGTTGGGTCCTGAGTGAAGCTTAATTTATTTATTGCTTATTTATTGTAGGCTTCTTGCCTTTCACATAGTATGCTACCAGTGACATCAATTGACTAATTAACAATTAAGCAAACTCCTGGCAAATCTTAATATAAACAGAAAGAATCTTCCTTCAGCTGTCCTCTCTGCCCTTTTTTTTTTTAATCAGAAATGCAATTACAAAATGACAGGCTAATAGTAATTACTAGAATCACAGAATTTATCTCATCAATGTAATCATGGACTTTTTCTCTCTTCTTCTTGCTGTTAAACTTAAGGTAAGGTAGTACCTGGTGGGAATATTTTCTTTCTAGTAACCTAGTTACTGCTTAGTTCCATTTCAAGCCTGGCTGGGTTTTTTCCTGGGGTTCTTATTTCCAAATTCTCTCAAGTCCAACTTATTTTCCTTTAAGGTTCTGGGGATAGCCTAGAAAAGTTGAAAATGGATTTTCTAATGCAATAGGTCATGAACATTGGATTTACTCACTAATAACAGGTAGTTACACAGGCTTAATTAGGTTTTAGAAAGGGATATTTAGTAGAGTGGTAAGGAAGAACAGTTCACACAAAATAATACTACTCCCCACTTTCTCTTACATCAAATTTATGTCACACTTTGCCTCTGGTACATAGAGTTCAGGGTATGTGGGCTCAAGCTGAACACATGGAGCAAAGGGTTAATGACCAGATCCTGGATGAGTCAACTAGGTGGCACAGTGGATAGAGTATTAATCTTGGAGTGGAGAAGAGGTGAGTTGGAATCCTATACTTATTATCTGTATGATTCCAGGTAAGTTACTTAGTCTCTGCCTCCATCAACCAGTTCCCCCAACTATGAAATGAGAATAGTAACAGCCCCTTTATTACAATGTTTTTATAAGAATCTAATGAGGTAATAATATTGGTAAAGTATCTTGAACACAGTGGTCACTTAAGAAATATTTGTTCCCTTCCATAGAAGTGTTTTTATCTTCATCATGGGTTATTTACCTTAACTGTAATATAAGTTTTATGTTGGGTCTCTATTATAGTCTTAAAACTGCCTTCCCATTTATTCTCAGTTCCTTCCAATGAAAATATTGCTGCCCATGGATGCTGCTGTGACACCAGTCAAAAATTAAAAATCCTCTGAACTTTTTAAAAATTAATTTTATAATTATAATTTTTGACAGTATATATGCATGAGTAATTTTTTTATAACATTATCCCTTGTATTCATTTTTCCAGATTTTCCCCTCCCTCCCTCTACTCCCTCCCCTAGATGACAGGCAATCTCATACATTTTACATTTGTTACAGTATAATCTAGATACAATATATGTGTGTAAATCCCATTTTCTTGTTGCACATTAAGTATTAGCTTCCGAAGGTATAAGTAACCTGGGTAGATAGACAGTAGTGCTAACAATTTACATTCACTTCCCAGTGTTCCTTCTCTGGGTGTAGTTATTTCTGTCCATCATTGATCAACTGGAAGTGAGTTGGAGCTTCTTTATGTTGAAGATATCCACTTCCATCTCCTCTGAACTTTTTGAAGTTGACATGGTCCTCCATGAGTCAAAATCAGTGGGGGAAAGCCAAGACCTAGAGGAGACAGAAATTGAACTTTTTCTTCACTCTCCACCCTCTTCTCTGACTTCCCCTGCTATTTATTGGAATGACTCTCTCTGGTCTCTGGGTTTTTCTCTCTTCTTGATTCCAAATGAGCTTGATGATTTTATACAAGAATCACAGGATGTGAACAGAGCCACTCCAGACTTCCTTTCATGCTTAGTTAAAAGGTTTTAGATTAGTAAGACTGCTAATGAGACGGTGGAAAAGTCTGCAAAGCGAGAAGGAAAGTCATCTTGACCTGAATGCATCAGGAGATGGTGGTCTGGGCCAGGCACTCAGCAAAGTAGGTATTTATATGTTTGCTGAGTTGAATTGCTGTATTAGAAGGAACCGTTGAAAGTCAGAATGGCAAAGAATATTGGTATGTTAAATGTTAGAACTGGACAGAGCTATGTACTTTGTTCAAGCAGTTTTGCTTTTTCATAATGAACGTTATCTCTTTCATGTTTTGTGAAACCTTCTGCCTCTTATTTAAGAATTCAGTTTATAACTGTACTTGGGAAAAGGATCTTTCATTCTCTTCTACTCCTTTTTAAAATGATAGAACTTGTTAGATTTAGGTCATATACTCATTTGGAGCATAGTAGGTAAGAGCTCATGTTCTAAAATTCTTTCCAGCAGTTCTTGAATTAGGGAATCCTTGCCCTAGAAATTTCTGTTCTTGGGCTCATCTAACACTAGACAACTATTTGAGTTTTGCTTAGGTAGGCTGCTCAGTTGGTTAACTTTTCTCTTTTATAAGTTTCTTCAATGATTACCACGTTATAATGTGTTTTGACAACTGCTAATGCTAGATTTTAAGTTCTGCTTTTTTTTTTCATTATTTCCATTGAGATTCTTGATAAAGAATGCCAAAGTTGAAAAAGATTTTAGAACTATTAGATAGTTACACTATTGTATATGCTAATTTGACACAGTAATTCTATTTTATAGAACATATAAAGCAGTAATTTAATAAGAGGAAAGAAAGATTTCATATACAATAATATGCTTTAAGTTAACTCTTTGTGGCAGAAAAACTCCTGAAAATTAGTTGGATACTCATTGATAAGGGAATATCTGGACAATTTGTGAATTATGAATGTAAAAGAAGGTGAAAAGTGACAAAGATATATACATATACAGACACAGACATAAGAGAAATAATAAACATTTATATAGTCCTATAAAGTGCCAGGCACTATGTTAAGCACTTTTGTTTTCTCATTTGATACTTATGACAACCCTGCAAAGTAGATGCTGTTATATTCAATTCCCTATTTTACAGCTGAGTATATAGAGGCAAATAGAGGTTAAATGATTTATCTCAAATTTTCGTGAGTTTCTGAGGCCAGATTTGAATCCAAGTCTTTCTGACTTAGGTACATTACTCTAAAGGCCTACCTAATAAATATAGAGACACACACATATACATACTCACATATATATAGCATATATGCATATGTACATACATACATATATACATGTACATAAATATATGTATATATATATATATACGTATATAATAGTCTGTGGTTTTTATATATATAAATCACTTGTCATTTCCCCCCAACATTTAAAAATATTAGAACTCAGGCCAATGCAATGCATGGTTTTGATTACAAAACTCTTGCTAAAACACGTATCTCCTTTCAGTAGACTGATGAAGAATGATTCATATGCCATTAGACATAGTAAGTCATTCAACACAATAAGCATTTATTAAATACCTACTCCATGCCTTGCACTATACTAAATGCTGATCTATGTGTTGCTTTGTTTTGCTTAATTATATTTCTTTGTTATAAGGGATAGTTTTGTTCATAGTGTTTAAAGAGAGAACTAAGAAATTAAGATAATTTTTGGGAAAAAATGAACATAATGTTGAATTTTAAAGAAAACACCCTAGACTTTAGAACATAAAATGCCTTAGATGGAAAGTGATGCATACCAACTCAAAGTAAGTTAGTGTCATAATGGAAAGAAAAGTGGGCCTGGAGGCATGACTCATTGAGTTCAAATCCAGCTTCAGACACTAGCTGTGTAATCCTGATCCCAGTTCTTTATCTCTAAAATGGGGAAAATAATAGAACCTGCCTCCCCAGGTTGTTGTGAGGATTCCATGAGATAACCAATTGTAAAGTCTTCCTTTCTCCACTTCTGAAGTAGGTTTTCTTCTTGTACAGAGATATGTAGCCTCAAAAATATTCCATTTCCATCTCACATATGCCAGTGTTTTGTCATCTTCCCCAAATGTTGGAGTCACTCTATGGGATGGCACTGGCAGTGAGCGTACATTCACTCTCAGGGGTTGAATCATAGGTAAAGTTTGTCAGTCTCCATCTGCTCATTATTTCCACATCCCCAAACTCTCCAGGAAACTGGACCTGAAGTCACCTACAGATTGACTCACCTGACTCACACATCAAGAATAAGTCCTGGATTCAAACCAGTAGAAACACTGATTAACATCTCTCAACTCCCATAGAGACAAGTCATATAATCACTCATAACATGACTACTAAACATTTAAAAGCATCAACTCAGACACTCGAAATATTCTGTATAAAACATTTTTTTTACTAGGAGCTGGCTTCCAAACCTGTCTACTCTATCACTTACTGGAGGTGGGGGGGAATCAGAACTCTGTATATGTATGTGAATTAGCAATATAAGGAAAGGGAATATAATACTTTATATTTGTCAGGGAAAAGCTGTTTAATTTCTGACAGTGGAGTACTCAATTCTAATCCAAAGGACCTTAGGACACAACCCTGGACGGGACCCTAGGACACGCAAAGTCAGAGTAGAGAGAGATCTTCTGGACCATCTAGTCCAAGGTTCTCACTTTTTCATAATATATGTGCATATTATATATTATATATGTATATATTATATTGTTGTTTAGTTGTTTCTCAGTTATGTCTGACTCTTCATGACTGTGTTTGAGATTTTCTTGGCAAAAATATTGATTGGAGTGATTTGTCATTTTCTTCCCCAGATCATTTTACAGATGAGGAAATTGAGTCAAGCAATGTTAAGTGACTTGTCCAGGGTCACAAAGCTAGTAAGTGTCTGAGGCTAGATTTGAACTTATAAGATGAGTCTTCCTGACTCCAGACTTGTTGTACTATCCATTTTATATATAACACATATATACATAAATATGCATTTTTGAATTGATACTTCTTGAAAAACCCTCCCCTAACAAAACTCCCTGAGTGATTTTAGGCATGCCACCATAATTGTGATTATATTACTTTTATCATGTGTTTGCATATGTGCTAAAAAAAAAGTATATATACTTATTTACGTTGAATCCTTTTATTCCAGCATTACCTTTTGCTTCTTTGGCCATGATCACTTTTGTTTTTACTCATATACTTGTAGCTATTCATGCACATTATTTTTCAGCCTCCACTTTTCTCAGGGTGTATCACTTCATTAAAGTCTTCTCAGGTTTCTTGGATTCCTGATATCCGTTGATCTTTATGGTCCAGCAATTTTCTATTATTTTGATATTCTGCAATTTTCTCAGTTATTCCTCAAGCATTGGGAATGCATTTTGTTTCCAACTTTTTATTATGCCAAATTATTCTACTAGGAATGCTTTTGTACATATGGATATTTTCTTGTTGTTAACTTCCTTGGGGTGTAAATCGGACAGCAAAATTGCTGAATCAAAGGCTATAAAAAGATCTATTACCTTTTCTCACATAATTCCAGATTGTTTGAAGGCATCTAGCTTCTTTTTATGGGCTCATATCACCTAATCCACATTAGCTTCATCATCTGTTATTGAAAGAACAAGTAAATGTAATGGCTGAGTCATTGTCAGGAATATCTGATATATTATGGAGAATGGAAGAAGCTTCAGAGCTGGAAGACTAATTTTCAAAAAAACAAAAACAAAAACAAAAAAACATTGAGAATAGAATCTGCAAGTTATTGTTCAGTAAGTGTGGCTTTGTTTCCTGGGAAAAATCCTTAATTTTGCATTCAACTGAAATTTCTCTCCTCATAGTTACAAATATCCTCTTAACTGGCAAATCAGATGGTCTTTTTCTCAATTTTCACCCCTCCTTTGATCCTTCTACACCATTCTCTTTCTGAATATTTAGTGTCTCCTGTCTGGGCTGCTGTAAAGAATAAAAATTTTTACTTACAAAATAGCTCATTTGCAATAAAAAAGCTTGGAGACAACTTTCCAATCTGCTTTTAATGCTGGAAAAAAATACCATAATGTAATACCCTGTGATTAGTTTTCAAGAGCCAGTGATTGACATGAGGCAAAGTTTAAAAAAATTTCCATATATTGATTAGTACATGGGATTGAAAAATGACTATCATGATTTAATAGATATAGTAAATGATGCACTTGGATTTCTTTCTACCTGTTTGTGAAGTCTCTTTATCATAAAAACAGCTATTAAATAAAGTACTGAGATTAAATGAATTTAGAATCAGACTTTTGAATTGCTGTATCACAAAGTGTGAAACCACATTAAAAAAATCATTCAATTCAATCACTCTTAATTAAATATCAGTGTGAATAATATTTTAGTGAGAGCAAATGTTTTATGTATAATTAATAAATTAAATATTATTTCATCTTTGTCTCACCCATTTTAGTTTCTCTTTTTTCTGTCCAGGTAAAGGATCAAGTTAAATACCTTCCAATGATATCTAGATTTTTAGATTATCTAGGCTTGAGAATTATCCACACTGCTTCCCTGAGTCAGCCTAGACCTGTCTTCCCTATTCTCTCCACTTCCAAACCCACTCAATGTGACTATATTCCTGAACTGATATTTAGATCCACAGGGACAATTCCAGCACCTGTTTCAACAAGGCTATTAGAGGAATGAATGAGCTAATAGTTAGAAATGTGCTTGGAATTTCACCAAGGAAGAATTCTTATAATGAGTACACTGTGTAATGATTAAACCCTAGGGGGAAAGACACTACAGAACACAGTGGGGCCCCAGAGGATGAAGAACTCTGTAGATCTAATAATAACATTCACACTTCTGTGGCAGAAGTTTGCTCTAGTTTGCAAAGTGATTTCTTTATTCTGCGTAGTAGGTAATACAATTATCCCTATTTTATAAATGAAAAAATTGTCTCAGAAAAATTGACTTGCTATACAGCAAGTGTCTGAAGTAGGATTTGAACTGAGGTTTCCTAACTCCAATAATAAAGCTCTTTTCTCCATTATTGATGGAGGGATTCAGTTTGATCACAGAATATCAGGATGGAAATAATTGGATATTTGCTCAGCTCCTATGCATAACACAGAGACAAATAGTTATTCAGTCTTTTCTAGAAGAGCTCAAATGAAGAGGAAATCTATCATTTTCCAAAGCAACCTATTTCACTTTGAGCTACTTTTAATTTTGGGAAGTTTTTCCTTACACCAAGTCTAAATCTTTTAATATGATCTTTAGATTAAACAAAACAAGTCAATTCCATCTTCCATGTGACAACCTGTTAAATACTTGAAGATAATTATACCTCACTACCATATCTTTTCTTTTCTAAGCTAAACATTCCTAGTTCTTTCATCAAATAGCATAAAATAGAGTCTCTTCAGCAACCCAATCCGCTTGCCTCTTTTCAGAATGATTTCTATGAATGCCCTTCTTAAAGTATGGCATTTGAATAATTCTGTCAATAAAATCCATTGTGGCTAATGAATAAGGCAACAGCATGGCACAGTAGGTAGAAAGCTAGTCTGAAGTCAACATTTGGGTTCAAACTGCATCTTTAACACACACTAAGTCACACTGGGCAAATATATTAAACTGTGAGTCCCAAGCAATTTTCTGAGACTCTAAGTTACGAAGCAATGTTCATTTGCATTGGTTAGTGGAGTTATTCACCAGGAGCCCCATCCACCATGGAATCATAGGTTTGGTTAAAAAGAAAAAAAAAAGATAATGCATAAGAGTACAAAGTGCTATGAAATTATTTTTCACTGGTAGGAGAAATATTTTTCTTTATATTGTTTCCCATTTCCTCCAATTTATTTCCATTTATGATTACTTCATACACAGTCCTCTTGAGGTCAGGGAGTAGGTCTTACACCTCTTAGCATTCCCAGTACCCATTTGTGCTCAATAAATTTTTAATAAATATGCCTCACTTATGTGCCCAGTCCTGTTTTAAGAACCCATGGAGTTATATGCAAAGAATCACAAAGAATAGTTTGGGATGTCTAGAGAATCAATTTATGCTGTTCCCCCTTCAGCAGCATGGACAAAAATAAAACATGAGCATGGTCCTTCATGATTTATGGCACCTGGAGGCCAGTATTTGGATGTTAGCCATCATGCGTTTGGTTATTTTATTTATTGTTAATCTGCATAATTGCTAGTAAACCATAATTTCTTGGGTTTTCTGTTTTCTCCATTGTAAAGTGAGGGAGTTGGGCTAAATGATCTTTAAGGTTCTTTTCAGATCTGAAGCCTTCTATGGCACTTTATGCTCTTTTCTTTCTCCATCTCCCTACTTCTCTTCCTTATACTTCTTTCTTTCCCTCTTCCATGTTTTCCTCCCAGGATCTTTTTAAAAGAATAAAAATATAGTAGAGAAAAATCAGAACAAGAAATTAATTCTTTTCCCCCTCACTACCCTTATGCCTAGGCTCAACCCTTGGGAAGTAATCAGAAAAAATAAACAAAACTTATTGTATTTTGAAAACTTCCCAAGAATGGGAAAGTACTATACAGAATACAACAACAATTTGCTTATTGTCCAAAAAAGTGAAGCTTCCTACTCTGGCTTAAGTGGAAAGGATGCTCTGAAGGTCATAAAATTTAGAACCAGGAAAAAAAATTAAAAACAGATTTAGAACTAGGAGGGATCTGGAAACTAACTAATCACATAATATTCCAGAGGGGATGAGTGGTGGGAGGTAATATAGTTATTGTACTCTCAATGTCTTGATGTTAGAAGAGACCTCAGAAGTCTGTTATTTCAAATAATAAAGAGAAGAGCAGTTAAGTTGCACAGTGGACAGGGGGCTGGGCTTGGTATTAGGAAGTCTTATCTTTGTCAGTTCAAGTCTGACCTCAGACTTTGTCATCTTTCTGACTCTAGATCTGCCACTGTTTCCACTATATCACACATTTTCTTTTGGCCTTTCCTTATACAGAATTTTTCTTTTCCTCAGACTTTGCACTAGATGTTGTATTGAACAAAACTTATAAGAGACACTAAGCTAGTCACTTTTAATACAGTGATAGCTGACATAAGTAATCCCAGTCCAAAGCCCCTTGGGATGACATTCTCTCCTCATCAGTGGAAATCAATGCCCTAACCGAATGTGAAGGGAAGGGTGGAGTTGGCAAAAGTGGGAAAGAGGGGAGCACTTCAGATCTTTTTCAAGAAGTCTTCAGTCTCTTGAGTGTGCTTTGAATTTTCTTCAAGTCATTGCATCTCTTTAGACTTCATGTTCTTCTGACTTTCAGCTTTAAAGAACAAAGATGGACAAATTTGACCCACTTTGGACTCCTGAAGGAAAAGACACTGTAAAGTGACCAACATGTTAGGAGCTGGCATTCTCCATCATTTTCCAATGCCCAGCTTGCTACACTAAAAAACCTTGGAAGAACTTCCTGTTAGGTGAAATTTAGGAGCTCCTTCACTTTATATTGCCTGGTATATCTCATGTGTACTTGGTCTGATTTTTGTTTCACTACCAGTTTAGATGGGCTTCTTGGTTATGTGTTATGTATTCATTGTAGAACTGGTACTTGGGGAGAGAGGAATAAATCTTGTATACAGGGCTTGGGGTTCTTATTTTCCCATTAATAAAACAGTGATCAGAAGTTAGCTTGATTCTGTCATGTTTTTTCTTTTTGATCTGTTTCTTTTTCACAACTGTGACTAATATGGAAATACAGTTTACACAATAACACATGTATAAATTATATCAGACTGCCAGCATCTTTCAGGAGATGGAGGAAGAGAAGGAGAAAATTTGGTACTCAAAGTCTCATAAAAATGAATGCTAAAATGTTCTTGACGTGTAGCTGGGGGAAAATAATATTTTAAAAAGGAAGAAGTTAACTTGAATCTAAAAACCACATACCCTACACTAACACTAAAGGATGAGATAGATAAAAATCTAGCTTAGAACCTCCCTCTCCCATCAACTGCCTTCCTTAAAGAGTGCAGAGATCAGTATCTGACCCCAACCTCCTGATCTCTTTTTGACATGAATCTCTCTTGGATAAGGGTAAGGTGAGAAGACTTTAGAGATATCTGTTCTGTCTCTTTATGAGCCATACAATGATACCCACATGCTATATACATGTAAGGGATAGTCTTTGACACACATAATTTTGTCCTTCAAAGAGCTTATAGTATATTGTTGAGTATATGGTTTTATGTATATGTTCCATGATACTATTGAAGATTTTTATGAGCATATGTCCTTTTGATGCCTTTCTGGATACTCAGAAGATCAATGGACAAAGTTATCTCTCTGGTCACACCTGTCTTGGAATATTGAATGTTTTTTATATATGCTGTACATACTATCTTCCTCCATAGAGTATGCACTCCTTGAAAGCAAAGACTTTAATTTTTATTTTTCCACTTTCATTGAGTAGGACCACCTGTTGGCACACAGTAGGATCTTAAAAATTCTTATTGATAGTTTTATGGATGCATATTGCTGACGCATTTATCCATGCCTGCAGATATTTTGGGGAAATCCTTTAAGACAGAATCAAATGCTATTTTGAGCCAAACTGTAGGCATAAATTGAGTTTATATATTCTACACATCTCATACACTTGTGTAACTGTGGAAATGCAATTTTTGTAGAAAATAATAACTATTCCTTTCATCAAAGATATCTTTCATGTTTGTGTAGCTTCTTCTCATAGGAATTGCACAGAAGAAACAAAACCAGTATGTGGTTGATATCTTCTTCATATTTATTCAAGGTTACTATCTCTTATTTTTGAGTAGTATTTTACTATTTAAGGTCTTTTCTTTCAATCTTTTGGAATGTTCCCCTTTTGAGCTCTCAAATGCTCCTTTTATTAAATAACATTATAAATAGGATCCAGACCTGGAATAATTTGCAAAATTCAAGGTTTTGAATAATTTGCTTTTCTCTTTAGGACTCATTTGAGAGAAAGTTTGGAGTAATTGAGAGAGCATTAGATTTAAGGTTAGGAGATCTGGATTTGAGTTCTGGATCTACCAATTCCTAGATGTGAAGCCATAGGCTAAGTTCTCTCTCTCTGTGGGCTTCTATTTCCTTGCTGTAAAATAGGTTGTCTAGGTTTGATGATTCCTAAGTCCCATCCAGCACTAACATTCTCTGATTCTTTGAATATACTGCTCTTAGGCTCAATTATTTCTAGGGTACTTTATGGCTTTATTATCCCCATGATATATCATTTTAGGTACCTTAGAAAAAGAAAGCAGAGGCAGACAGCCACACAATCAGGTTTCAAAGTAATCAGTATCATTATCCAATCATTCAAGTCAGAGATATTCAATACTCATCTTTGTGGTCTAATTCTATGAAAACCCCAAACTTGACAACAGTATTCTCTCTATGACTTATTTAAAATTCTCTCCATGACATGTTTAAAATATTTTTATATTACCTTGCATTTTTCTTCATTCTGCATGTCATCAAGTCATTTGATGTACACATTTCTGTCCTAAAAGCCACATTTCCTGGACATTATTATACAAAAGCATGTAGTAACTTCTGTACTCAGAGATGTTAGGTAGCTGGAATCAGGTCACAATTCATGTGGATGTGTGAAATGGACTGTAGGAGTCTAATAAAAAAGAATCTGCAGGTATAATTCTCCCCAAGGTAAAGAAAATCTGGATATGAGAAATCAGAGCAGTTCTCTAAGCACCATTATTTTGGTTGGGATAGAAAGGCACAAGGCCCTTTTCAACTTGACAGATCTTTATATATTTGAGCAGCTCCCCTGTCCCCTGCCCCTTCTCCAATATAATCATCTCTGGCTGCTTTCCACTGATTCTCTAAGGTCAAGGTTCCAAGATATAGACCATCTCTAGGGTGATCTCTTACTTATCAGTTCCTCTCCCCTCTTCCATTCCCATTGATAAAAATCTGGAAGTTTTTTTTTATTAAAGCTTTTTATTTACAAAGCATATGCATGGGTAATTTTCCCAATAATGACCCTTGCAAAACTTTTTGTTTCAAATTTTCCCCTCCTTCTCCCACCCCTTCCCCCAGCTGGCAGGTAGTCCAATACATGTTAAATATGTTGAAATACATGTTAGATCCAATATATGTATACACATTTATATACTTATCTTGTTGCACAAGAAAAATCAGATCAAGAAGAAAGAAAAAGAAAAACTGAGGAAGAAAACACAATGCAAGCAAATAACAAAAGAGAGAGTGAGAGTGCTATGTTGTGGTCCACACTCTGTTCCCATGGTTCTCTCTCTGGTGGTAAATGGCTCTCTTCATCACTGAACAAGTGGAACTGATTTGAATCACCTCAATATTGAAGAAAGCAACATCCATCAGAATTGATCATCATTTAGTTTTGTTGTTGCCATGTATAATGATCTCCTCGTCCTGCTCATTTCACTCAGCATCAGTTCATGTAAGTCTCTCCAGGCCTTTCTGAAATCATCCTGTTGGTCATTTCTTACAGAACAATAATATTCCATAACATTCACATCACAATTTATTCAGCCATTCTCCAGTTGATGGGCATCCACTCAATTTCCAATTTCTGGCCACTACAAAGAGGGCTGCCACAAACATTCTTGCACATACAGGTCCCCTTCCCTCCTTTAAGATCTCTTTGGAATATAATCCCAACAGAAACACTGCTGGGTCAAAGGGTATGCACAATTTGGTAACTTTTTGAGCATAGTTCCAAACTGCTCTCCAGAATGGTTAGATCTGTATCAGTGTCCCAGTTTTCATGTAGAAGATACTTTGAAGGTTTTAGGGTTGGGTTTTTTGATTGTTGTTTGTTTTCCTGAGATCCCTGAGATATTGTTCCCTCCGATGGCGAGGGCTCCTGGAGCTTCAGAAGTTCTGCATTATGAAATGAATATGAGGTTAATGTTCCTTTAACAATGTCATTTTTTCAAAGCTCTGTCACAAGTTCTGTCAACTCTCCCTCACTATTCCTCTATAAAGTAGACAGGACTGAGATCAAGAGCATTATTTGACAGATAAGCTGATTGAAGGAAGCTACAAGTTATTTGCTCGCACATATTCCTGTCCGAGCTCAGGCATTATACAGAAGGGAATAAAGTTGACCAAAGAGATTCCCAAGAATACCCTTGCCAGTCTTGGCTTTCGCTGATATCAGAGCCTCTTTCTCTCTCCTTAGGCATCTGACTGGTTAGATGTTCCCCTGCTAGCTTGTGTCAGAGAGTGTTAGCTTTGCTGTCAGGGGTTCCAGTGACCTGCTATTTACAGATGGTCCCCGCCTATTCTCAGTTAGGATGGAGCTGGAGGGACACGTGTGAGGGAAGAAGCTGAAAAGCTGAATGTTGGCAGACATTCGGCAATTCTATTTTTAAATGCTTGAGAGACAGAGGGCAGCAGGTGGTTTTAATTACACTGGATTGCTCCCAGGAAGGTTGTCAGTTTTGGCCCATCAGCTCTGAGTTATTGAAGAGTGGATGAAATAGATGGAACGTTGTCCTTCTTGTCCGACTGCATTTCCTATGTCTCCTTGTTACTCTTCAACCTTGTAATGCCTGCTCTGTCCTAGGACCTATTATCTTTATTGATTTATTTATTGATTGATTGATTTACATATTATTCATTCTCACTCGAGAATAACATCAGCTCCCATGGAGGCATTTGTCATCTATAGGAAGATGTTTCCCAGACCAACATATCTTCTTAAATTCATACTTCATCACCAACTGCCTATTGCATTGTTTCAAACTAGATCTCCTATAGGAACTCAAACTCAACATGCCTAAATTTATCTTTCTCTCCAAACCCTCCTCTGTTCTTAATTTTCCTATTCTGTCGAGGTCTCCTCCTTCCTCATAATGATCATCAAAACCTCAAAATTATTCTTGATTCCCAATTCATAATCACCCTATATACATGATTTTTTTCATGTATTGTCATTTCTACATTTCTTCCAAAATATGTCCTAAATATGCTCCCTCCTCTCTGCTACTCTGGCACATGCTCTCATCACTCTATGCCTCAACTCCAGGAACTAGTACCCGACTGGCTCATGTCTCTTGTTACTCCAGTCTGCTCTCCATCGGTTGCTAAATTTTAAGTAACTTCTCCTAAAATGCAGGGGAGTGACCGTGCTATTTCCCTATCCAACAAATTCCTAATAACTCTTGAATTTTAGGTGAAATATCCTACTGTGCTTTTAAAGTCCTTCTTCCTACTTTTCCAGTCTTCTTAATTCTATGGACTCAGCAGTCCAGTTTCAAAGGCCTCCTGGCTGTTCTTCCCACCTAATACTTCACATCTTATATCCTTGATTTTGTACTGGTTGTCCCCTTAGCTTGGAAGACCTGAAATCCAATTTCTTTCACAGGTCAAATTCCAACTTCTGCAAAAGGTTTTTCCTAGCTCTCCCCACTGCTAGTGCCCTTTCTCTGAGATTATCTCCCACTCACACTGAATATATTCTGCATGTACTTAGTTGTATGTACATTGTTTCCTTAATTATGTGAGCTCTTTGAGAGCTGGATATTTGAATTTATTTTCTTTGTATCAGTATTTAGCATGGTTCTTGGTGAATATTTTGGATCAGGTAGGGGCTATAGTGGATAGAGAGCCAGATGTGGAATCAGAAAAACTCATATTCGTGAGTTTAAATCTAGCTGTGTGACCCTGAGTAAATCACTTTACTCTGTTTGCCTCAGTTTCCTCATCGGTAAAATGAGCTGGAAAAGCAAATAGCAAATCACTCCAATAACTTTGCTAAGAAAATCCTACAAGGGGTCACAAAGCATCAGGCATGACTGAAACAACTGAACGGTAAAATGGTACATATTTAGTGCTTATTAATTGCTTGTGGATAATGGTGATGATCATAGTTTCTGAAGACAAATTAGGAAGCTAATTGGGCAGGATGAAGACAGTACTGTCTGTAAGTAAACAAAATTTGTATTCAGATCTTGGACTCTTTTCTTAATACCTCTGTGACCTTGTGGGTTTCATTCCATAGAGTAAAGGAATTGAATTAGATCATCTATGAGGTACTTTTTTCATGCTATAATTAAGATTTTGTGGTTTTATTCCAATCCTATCAATTTAGAAAGGAAGGTATATTATCTAAGCTGGTCAGTGACAGAGATATAGGCAGAACCCAGATATCCTCAAGTAGTTAGATCAAGGCTATCACATCTCCACATCTCATTTGTTAATCTATATTGATGGATTATTAACAATATGTACTAGGCTAACAATTTATTAGCATGATAATGAAGATAAGCATTTTGTTAATGATAACTTAAAAATGCTAAATTAGGAGGTGCTTTTATCACTAGCAAAGAAGAAATTTAATATTAATTTTCTTTAGGTAGAGTTTTAGTGTTTATGTTATACTTGCTACACCAATTTGGGTCTATACACAAATTGAGGCATTATCAAGGAAAGCATAAGAAGAGACAGATTTTTGTAAATGATTTGTCAGAGCAACCACACTTTTATAGTCACATAACATAGCCAGAGATGCATAGGGAATATAAAATCTCACTGCATTTGTTGTTTATTGATTTCAAGGAAAAATGTGGCTCAGTAGAGAAAAAATGTGACCAGAAGGTCCATCAGACAGATTTTTTATGATCACAGGAGTGGACATAGTGGACAGAGGCTTAGATTTAGATCTAAGGTTAGATCTTAGATCTTGAAGGTTAAGATCCTACATTACTTGTGTGATCATGCTAGTCAGAAGAACTCTCAGTACTTCACATGATTCTCTTAGACTAGAAATGAAAGGTAATTTATAAATCTGTAATGGTAGAGATATTTTTCACACCAAGATTTATAGAACCATAAGGGGATAGTAATATTTGGACTATCTCATTCACCAACAAAGTGCTAATTCTTCTCTCACATCCTCATTGACACAGACAGCATTAATGAGGCTCACCGAATTGAAATTACATTATGACTTGTTATTGTTCAGTTGTCCCATTTGGGGTTTTCTTAGCAGAGATATTAGTTTGCCATTTCTTTCTCCAGTTCATTTTATAGATGAGGAACCTGAGGCAAGCAAGGTTAAAAGACTTACCCAATGTCACATAGCTGGTAAACATCCGAGGCTGGATTTGAACTCAGAAAGATGATTGTTTCTGACTCCAGGTCCTGCACTGTGTCCCCTAGCTGCCCACATTATGATCTAGGTTACACTGTTGAAGTGGTCCTTAAGAGGACATAGGACCTTACATAGGGCAGAAACAGGAAATGTACAGGAAGGCAAAGAAAAAAGACCCAGATATGTCCCCCTGAGGTAGATTTAGAGACTAAGAGGGGAACATAGACATAGATATAGACTAGGTGTAGAGAGAAGTCTGTATATATTTTTGGTTTATACAGGGAGCCACATGAGCTTAGGGGCAGACATCAAATGGAGACGCAAAGAAGAATGGATTCCTTGAAAAGGAACCCTAAAAGATTTGGGGCATCAGAGAGAAAGTAGGAGAGTAGCCAGAGACTCTCAGTCTCGCATTTAAAGAGAGACCTGCTGAGTCACAGCATCTGATGGAGCCCAAAGTGGGAGAGGGGTTGTCCCAGTAGGGCACTGCCTGTACCAAGAGCAACCTAGACCTACCCCTTTGCCAATATCATCAACCTTGTGGGTTATGTATGTGCAGTGAGAAAGCAGAACCTGATAGAAGGGAAGATGGCGTGATACTCTCAGAAAAAGGTTCCCCTGATTTTTAAAAGATCCAAGTATGTGTTCTATGTTTTTGTTGGTCAAACAACCTGTCAGGGATTCTTAAAATTTTTTCACTTGTGACCCCTTTTTATCTGAGAAGTTTTTATGCAAGTAGGTATATAGATAAAATAGATATACAAATAAAATACTGATAATAAATCATAATTTTGCAATCCCCATTTTCAGTTATGAGATACCATGTGAGGTTGTGAACTACAGTTTAAGAAGCTGAGCTCTATGCAACAAGTTCTTGTCAGCCTACATGCCATAGGCAACTTTCCATGTTAGAAAGGCATGAATCAAATTCTGATGTTCTCAGAAGAGACTCTGGATAGGGACAAAACTGAGGCAAAGAGATCTCTATTGAGTCAAACCCTCAGGGTGGTCTTGGTCTACAATGTCAAGAGCAAGGGTCCAACTGATGTATTTCTTCAGTGATATTTTAAATTATGAAAGCCAACAGTTTCTGAAAAAATACAATTGCAAATAGCCAAAAGGGTAATGAGAAGGATAAGTTTCCACATGCTACGAAGGTTGGCTCACATCCACATGAAATACAATATCTAGGAATTAAAAGACCAGAAAAAATCACATATTACTGTAGGCTTGTCATGTGATGAGGCATGAAATTGAGAAAAAAATAATCTGAGTGGAGTATTCTGATGTTCAGAAATCTAAAATATCAAAAAGACTGTAATCATATTTAAGAAATTGAAGAATTTCTAGGTAAATATGGACAATAATTGTAAATGGAGAAAAACTTTAAATATGCTCCAATTTGCATTGGTAGAGAAGATGGCCACATGATAAAATCAACATCAAAAAATAAAATCATTTACAATTTACAAAGTCCACCTTTAATAATTATTCTGTACAGTAGGTAAGACAAAGATGATTATTCCTTTTTTACAGATGAGGAAACTAAAGGTTTATGACTTGATCATACTAAGCCAATGAAGTATAACTTACAATTATATAGTATATCTTAGTGCAAAGGATTTTATACAATTATTTCTTTACAACAATCCTATGAATTAGTCCAGGTTGATATGTACCCCACTATTTTATACAAGGGTTGACTGAAGAAACTAGAGATATTTTGTTTAGAGACAAATAGAGAAGCATGATCAGTTTCTTTCAATATAATAAAAGTAGTCATGGAAAAGGGCCCTGCAGGAATAAGTATGGTTCCAGAGAACAGAACTAGGGCCAAGTGACAGGGAGGCTGATAATATGAAGAGTACTAGCTGCAGTCAGAACATACAGAAGCACAGCTACATCTCAAATTCTCTAGGGGTGGTTGAATGACTATTTATTTGTCAAGCAGGTACTGAGGAGAAGGCTGTTTTAAGAGAGCCAGCCAAGCTCTCTGCAAATTCCCATTTCTGTGCTTCTAAAATAGAGAATAAAGAATGAGTTTAGGAGAAAGGAAAGACCCAGAGATACCATTAGTCTTTGTTCAGCTACTAATTAGCTTTGTGACATTGGGTACATTTCTTGTCTCTTGTAGTTCGGTTTCCACAGCTCTCAAACATGGCTAAATAATTCTTTGATTGCTTGTCTGACAAGGCTGTTGTGAGACTCAAATGAGATAATGGATTTGAAAGCACTTTGAAATCTGTAAGGAATCATACACAACTGAAGAATTATACTTCAGTGTACTTGGGATTTCACTGATGTGCGCCCACTCTCTGCCGGTGTGCTGATTCAAACCATCCATGCTTTCGCATTCTGTATAATTCTTGTTGGAGTCATCCCACGAGACCTTCATGGAGGATCCCCACAATCCACTGAAAGCCTTCTTCTCATCTCTGCCCTCTGCACCTGTCTTTTAAAGCAATTTCTCCTCCTTCATCTTCCTCTCTTTTCCTCCAAAGGATTTTCCTTTCTCTATTGATATTCATGGAACTCAGAGCTGGAATAGAGGCAGCTTCTTCTACATCCATGCTACCTGCCCTGCACACTCCTTAAGTCTTTTGTCTGCAGCAGGGACTCAGTAGAAAAGGTTGTAGGCTTTGTATTTTTGGCACATCCATTTGCAAAGACTCTTTCAAAAGGCAGCTCATAAAGAGCTGATGTGTGATGGTGGGAATCTGGAGGAAATGCTTCAGAATGAAAGTATGACACTGCAAATTACCTCAACCGAAGGCAGGTGGAGATTCAGTCCCCGATGGGGCTGTTCTTCTAAAACATTTGACCATAGTACAGTCTCATGACTAGGGTAGTTAGGAGTATTTGATACATTTGGAAATGCTCCCTCTCCCAATCTCCTCTTCAATTCTCTCCAAAGTATTAGATTTGTATAGAATATAAAATTCTTGAGGGCAAAGATTATTTCATTTCCACCTCTTTTTTCCTCTCCTCTCTTCTCTCCCTCTTTCCTCTCCCATCTCCTCTCCTTTCCTCTCTTCTCCTTTCCTTTTCTTTCTTTCCCTTCCTTTCTTTCTTTTCCCCCAGCACCTTACACAATGCTTTTCACAATTTAGGAACTCATACTTTTCATACTTTTGATCTGCCTGAATCAGTATGGTACAATGAAGAAAACAATCACCACTATAACAAAAAAACAGGACAATGGATTCTTTGTTTTTTTCAGCATTAATTTTTATTTTATTTTTTATTAATATTTTAAAAAATTGTTTATTAAAGCTTTTTATTTTCAAGACCTATGCATGGGTAATTTTTCAACATTGACGCTTGAAAAACCTTGTGTTCCAAATTACTCCCCTTTCCCCCAATCTCTTCACCTAGATGACAGGTAATCCAATATATGTAAAGCATGTGCCTTTCTTCTATACATATTTCTACAACTATAGTGCTGCACAGGAAAAATCAGATCAAAAAGAAAAAAATGAGAAAGAAAACAAAATGAGTGAAAATGCTATGTTCTGTTCCATATACTCAGTTCTCATAGTCCTCTCTCTGGATGTAGATGGGACAATGGATTCTTAAAAGACTTGGATGCTTCAAACTCCCTGCATTACCTCAAGCAAGTCCCATCCTTCTTTGAGACTCAGTTTCTCAATCTGTTCAATGGGGGACTAGCTTCAGACTCCAAGTCTCTTTCAATTTTAGTCCTTATTTCCTTATGCTAAGTGAGTTTCTGCTTCCCTAGAACAGGGGCTGGACCTTATCAGCTTGTGGCAAGGATAAAAGGATAAGTTGTCTGATCAAAGATCCAGGGCATCATGAAAAAGAAGGAAGAAATAGACTTGACTGTTTCTCAATCCCTCACTCTCCCATTTACCAAACACTGATATATCCCTCCTGGGGAGCCCTGGGGATGTATAGGAAGCATGGATAGATGAATCTATCCTGTGGCCTACAGCTATTGGTTGCTATGGAGACCACAGGGGACCAAATCCTCCTCCTCCTCCCCTTGAGAAAAGAATTCTCTCTGCCTTGGGAAGGATTTTAGGCCAGGGGGGATGTGTTTCCAGGGGTGGGTTAACAGAAGGTATCTCCTCTGGGAAATCCTGTATTTGAAGGCCATGGGGACAGGGAATGAGATTTTTATTTTTATGTTTTAGGAGGCAATTGTCTCATACAGCTAAGTATGATCAGGGTCAGATTTGAACAGTGGACCCTCTGACTCCGGACCAATGCTCTATTCAGTGTGCCATCTAGCTGCCCCAGGGAATAAGATTTTGATAAACTTGCTCTTCATAGGGAATTTGGGATCTGAAGGAGCAGAGCAGAGCTGTATTTTGGGGTGATGGAACTCAGTATGATCTTATTTTGTTTGTATATCAAGACTGAAGGGGGGGAATGTCTTTGAAGGTCTATAAGTGGTTTGGGGAGAACTCAAACTTTAAATAAAAGTCTGTTACAGAGCACCTTAGAGTTGAATGTCCTTCAGTATTTCCATAAAAAAGGATAGCATCCCCTTCTGCATAAGAGGCTGACCCTGGTGGGCTTTCGATATCCTGGAACCCCAATAGCCTTCTACCACACACTCTTGCAAATAGACAACCTCCTGTGTGGCCTGCCTCTTGCTGTGTTCCTTCCTAGCCTTGGGCCAAGGCCTGACTTAATTTAGAGGGAGGGGTGAGGTGGGGACCCCTAGTTTCAAAAGGTTATTTTGGGAAGAGCCATGAGAAAAAGGGGAAATACCTTTCTAGGATGGGAAAGGCTGTCAGGAAAAGCTTCCCCTCAATCATCTTCAAGGTTAAAGTCAGTATCTAGATTCAGGCTGTGACAATGAGCCAGCAGTCTGAGGAGTAAGTGGGAATGACCAGTTGCTGTCCCCCTGGGCCTTGTCTCCCCATCGACAGCAGGAGAAGGAGCAGCCAGTTGGTTCTCTCTCTCTGACTCCCTGATGATTTTGCTTAGGTGAGGGGCATCCAACAGGCCTGGGACCACCAAGATCTCTCACACAGACAGACCCCAGCCTTATTTGGGACCCTGACTCAGAAATCCAGAGGACCCCGGGGATGGGAAGTCCCCTATCTCCAGCAAAAAACTTCCAGGAAAGAGTTCTCTGAGAGACATTTTGTCCCTTCAAGTCAGAGAGGGCTCAAAGGGACTGGAGTTTCCCTCATAGTTAGGAACTGGGCCTCCCACTGTGAGCAGGGAGCATCCTCTTCTCAGCCTCAGTAAATTGTAGAGAACCTAGGAAACTCTTTCTGGGTTTGGGGAGGGAGATTTTCTGAGGAAGGCTTCAACCCTCCATCCTTTGGGAAATGATTTTTAGGGTGTAAATTCTCCTCATAGAGTAAATTCTTAAAAATCAATTTTCCTCAGTCTAAATTCATCTCAAGGAAAATTCTCTTTCTAATAAATTCTCTTAAGGATTTAAATTCTCAGAATAAGTTTTCCTCAGAGTAAATTCTCCTCAGAGTGAATTTTCCTCAATCTAATTCTCTTCAGAGGTAAATTTTCCTAGTAAATTCTCCTCAGTTTAAATTCTCCTCAGAATAAATTCTCCTCATATTCTAAATTCTCTGGTGGTTAAATTCTCCTCAGGTTCTAAACCCTCTTCTTTTTAAAAATTCCATATTGTTCTCAGGATTTTTCATGGCTTTCAAACAACAGAAAAGAAAAAGGCCTGTGTGAGCTCACCTGGAAAGAAAATGTATGTGCTGCAAGGGGGAAGGGGAAAATAATGGTTTTGTTTGTCTTGTTGGTATATATGGGGAGTTTTTGAAGGAAATGTCACCTTCTATTGGGAAGGGGAGGCAGAGCTCCAAGCAGTACTGTCCTTTCTCACCACAGCCTGAGGTAAAACAGGCCTTTATTTAGGCCCTGTCCCCACCTGGGACCCTAATTCTAATTTAAATTCTCCTTAAGGTTTCTTGGTAGTTCTTTAGGCCTTAGAAGCAAAGAAAAGGAAATGATTTCTCCCTGCCTGCCTCAAGGTCTTGGGTCTGCCTTCTTTAGACCACTGGTCTGAGACACTTATTTTTCTTCAGGCCTTTACATTGTTACTTTTAAAAATCAAAAGTAGTTTTATAAACTGGTAGGATATTGCCCCTGGGTAGAGAGGCAACTTTGGTAAGTGGTTACCAGAGAGCCTGAATAATTGAAAGGCAGGTGTCCCCAAGTCCCATGGTCACTGATGAAACCTTTTATTTTTCGTTTTTTAAGTTTTCCTGGCACTTCAGTTACATTTAATTCCACTAAGTCCTCGTTTATTCAGTTTCTAGTATGTACAAGGCCCTGTCCCAGATACTAGGGATATAAAGATGAGAAAAGCAAACTTTTTTTCCTTTCCTTTATGTTTTAATGCATAAGACGTGGACTCTCCTAACTGTAATAAAAAAGGGACAGTATATAAGAGAGATATAAAGAATTATGGGAATTCTGAAAATAACGGCATTTCTTTGGACTGAGGGAATCAGGGAAAGCTTTGTGGAGGAGAGGTGATACTTGATCTGCATCTTGAAATAATAATTATTATTATTATTTACATTTACCTAGCATTCTAAGGTGCTTTTAAGTAACTAAAGTTTTATTATCTCCATTTTATGAATAGGAAACTGATTCAAAGGGTTGAGCATCATATAGCTAGTAAGTATGAGCCAGTATTTAAGACTCAGGTTTTATTTAATTCCAAATTCAATATTATTTTTCCTATCTTAAGCTAACTTAAATTTCAGCATGTAGAGAGGAGATGGGAAGAACATTCTAGGCATAGGGAATGAGTTTATTTATTTAGTGCCTATCCGTGTACCCAGCTGAAAGGGGAAAGAGAAAAATATAGTTCTTGCCCTAAATCAGTATACAGTGTAATATGAGAGATGAGATGACACATGTAAAATATTTGGAGAACAGTTTGAGATAGTTCCTGTCTGAGAGGAATACATTTTAGGGATCCTCTAAAACTGACAAATTCACAAGTACTTAATCTGGAAACAAAATGTTTCTGACAGCCATTTACTTTCACCAAAACTCTTCAATTTTCAATGTTCTTTTATTGTATACTGGGAGAGTTTCTGAGAGGTGTTAATATGTCTCTTGCCTTGTTCATTCCTTTTTTTTTTTTTAACAAAAATTGTTTGTCCTAATGAGACCTGGGGTCTGGGAGAAACTGGGAAGAGTAGGATTGGTTTGGTGGAATTGTAAAAAGGGAGCAGAGGCAGTATGGTATATATATATATATATATATATATATATTTTTTTTTTTTTTTGCTGAGGCAATTGAGGTTAAGTGACTTGCCCAGGGTCACACAGTATAGATGGCACTGATGAGGCAAGACAATGCTGTAGGTGAAAAGGATCTGGGGTAACAGTGCTAAAAGCTCGGACTTTGGCTGCTCATAATGGATGAATGGTACCCAGAATGAAGGGATGAAAATCTAGTCAGACTTTATCTAGAATATTATATTCTTCTTAATACTTCTTCTTAAAACTTTTTATTTTATTGAAAACTTTTAAAAAATTATTGTCAATTTCAAAAATATTCTTACTCCTTGAAGTGAACGGTGCTTTGTCACAAACTAAATCAAGTTAGGCAAAATCAACCAACAAAGCAACTATGTCTGACTCCATATATAATATTCCACATCCATAATCCTCGACTTTTGTGTTGAGCTCTGGAAACCACATTTTAGGAAGAACATAGAAAAATTGGAGAGTATCCAGAGATTATGGATGATAAGCCATTTTAATTGAATGAAATAAAGATTTATTAAATATCTAATATGTACAATGCAAATTGATGTTTGTACAAAAATCTGCTGAAGGAATTAGAGATGTTTAGCTTGGAGAAGACTTAACAGCTTATTCCAACATTTGTAGATCTGGAAGATGGAAAACAGTTTATACTTATATTTAATTACAGGCAAAGAATTATGAAAAAAAGAATAATTTGAAATATTTGTGGTAGGGATTCTTAATTCTTTAAATTTTAGGATAATATGAGGGGGGAAAGATTTATATTTATATATATATATGTGTATACGTTATATAACACACACATATATTTGTACTCCTATTTTATTTTATGCATTTAAAATGCCATTATCCTGAGAAAGAATCCATAGGCTTTATCATACTTCCAAAGGAGTCCATAATAAAAACAAAGGTTAAGAAATATAATTTAGAGAAATAATGCCAAGGGGATGGAAAATTCTCAAGGGAAGAATTCTAAAGACTTAGTCAATTCAGTTCTGATAAGGAGAAGTGGGAACTGATTGACAAAATCGATGTGGATGCATATAGAACTCAGAGACCAATTTATTTTTTAAAAAAACCTCAGCAGAATAATAGCATTTGAGTGGCTCTGCCAGCTAAGAATGGAAATAAGGGTGCTAAAGTGCAGTGGGAGCTGGGGCTAGCAAATAATGTTAAAGATACAAAAATAGTGGGTCCTTGGTGGTTTGGTTGAGTTCCAAACTTCCAAGAAGGAAAAAATCTCCAAGTCAGGAAAAAGTTAACGCACTGGTGAGAAGGTAAACCTACTTAGCTCTTAGTTTATTTGTTTTCTCTGCAAGGAAAATTATCCTTGTTCAGGCAAAGTCAGAACAAGGAGAACCAGAGTTTAAATCCAAGATCAGAAAGAAAGAAATTGTACTTGTCACCATGACTCAGACAAACAACAGCAGATCAGATCTGAGCAGTATTTACAAAGGTTACTGATACACTGAAGAGCACCCAGATCATAATCAAGATGATGAATGCTCTTGAGACCATGCTCTAGTATGGCCATTTAAAGGAATTGAGAATATTGGAAGAAAGAAGAGTTGGAGAGAATATCATAGTTGTTTTTAAGTGTTCAAAGGGCTATCATGTGGAAAACAGAGATTTGATTTCATCTTCTGGATTCAGAGAGCCCAAATAGAGGAAATGTGCAAAGGGAGAATGGGGGGAATTGCAAAGTAGCATATTTTGGCTTGATTTATGGAAAAACATCCTAATGTTATAGAGCTGCCTTAAAGGAAAATGGGCTGCCTTGAGAAATAGTGGAATTTTTTGCACTTAATGACTTCAGGTAAAGCATAATTTTAATCCTTTTTACACATGACAACCCTTTAGACATTTGAAAACAACTATTATGTATTCTGCTAAAGGCTTCTTCTCCAGTTGGCATCAGAGTTATAAAGCGCATCTTTGTTTCGGTTCATTTTACCTAGGTGGTCACTTTCAAATTTGAAGGCAAATTTTGCCTCGAGTCTTCAATAGAACTTGCAGAGTGATATTTTAGTTTAATTTAAAACAAAACAAAAACATAAATGAAATCCCTAAAGTTTGGTGCTACTTAGAAAAGGACTTGTCTACTCAGGGACAGTTTTCTGTCATTGAAATTTTATGGATGGCCATTTGTAAACAGTGTGATACAGGGGGAGTCCTATTCATGTACAGAGTAAACTGGATGACATCTCTCAGTTCTGAGATTCTATGATTCTGTTTTCTGGCTCTAGTTAAGTAGCAAAATGGATGGCGTAGCCAATAAGTAATGTGGAATTCAGAGGGCAGAGAAATCAGTTTGAGTTAAGATCATAATGAAAGGTTTCATGGAAGAGATGGGACTTGCATTAATTTTTGAACTATGGGGATGACCCAAGAGTATTGCACTGGTGACATAGGTCTATTCTTTTTTTATTAGTCCTTGAGAGTCTCCCAACTTCAAATCCTACTCCCTATTTAATTCTCCCCAGAGAAGTGAATTATACTTTCCTCAAGAATTCCTCTGGATCACTGTCTTTTTGTTCTCAGAAACTTAGCTATTTTCTGTTGACTCTTGAACCAAATCCAAAGTCAAAGAGCCTCAGAACTGCAGCATTCTTTTTATCTCATTTCATTTCCATACATCTGGAAGGATCTCAGAGGTCAGTTAGTCGGACAGTTAACAAAGCATTTATTAAGTGCTTACTCTTTAACTATGTCTGGCTAAGTGTTGGGAATAGAAATACAAATAGGAAAAAAAAAGATAGTTTCTGGAGTTTATATTTTAAAAAGTGTTTATATTTTAAACATGTAGGAGTTTATATTTTAAAGGTGAAGCAACACAGAAAAAGGAGCAGGAAAAGTGGGAAGGGGCTGTAAGATGGGGCAGCGGGTGTATAGCAAGGGGTAGAAATCCTGAATCTGAAGAGGAATGAGATCTCCTTAGCTGGAGGCCCTGAGAGGATCCACCTAGTGCATGAATGCTAGTGTGATGGAGGAAGCTTGAAGGGCAGCTTGGATAGGAATGAAATCCCTCCTTTTGTCATCCACTGCACTTCCTCTTGAGGCTGCTAGGTGGCCCAGAGCTGGAAGGCTCATCTTTCTGATTTCAAATCCAGCCTCAGAGACTTCCTAGCTTAATGACCCTGGCCAAGCCACTTAATTCCATTTACCTCAGTTTCCTTATCTGTAAAGTGACCTGGTGAAGGAGATGCCGAGAAAACCCTGAATGGAATCACAAAGACAGACAAAACGGAAAAACAACTGAATGACAAGCATTTCCTCTTGTCTAAACCCTGTTGTGTTTATTTAGAATCATGGATTCATCAAATAGAAAATCTCAAAGAGTTGAATTTAGATCTCAACAGCTATCTAATCAAGTCCTGTCATCCTACAGATGAGGAATCTGAAGACTGAGGGAGTAAGGGTCTTGTCTTGCCCAAACAAGGTCCCCCAGGTGGGCTGTGAACTCAGGTGCTTCTGTATTATAGAAGTCAGTCTTCTCCCCACCCCAATAGAAGATGGCATTCAGGCTCACTCAGTCACAGCAGACTGTCCTCTGACTCCAGGACTAATCATGCTTCATCCTACCTCCTCCAGAAATCCTTCCTAGACTTCTTCAATGATTCTCCCAAATTGCCCCACCCTTTTTTGCCTGTTTTATGGCTATAGTTAATTTTTTTTCTTTCATGGAGTTATATCTCTTTTTCTTTGTATCTTTGTACATGCACACACCTCCCTAATTTGGGTCCTACTAATATGGAGTTTGTGCAAATTCATAGGTGGGAAGGACAGAATATTGAAGAATTCTTTGCACTCTGTGACATATGGATTGCTGAACAAAATACTAGTGGGAAACCAGATTGTAGGGGGGTGAAGTGCATTTTAACTTACTAGTTAGAACAGATGGCCCTTAAAACACTTTAGCAGCACCTATTTAAAATACCAACAAGAAATGGTTTAGTTGCAAATGAATCTTGTTTAGTTATTAGGTCAAGCTCCATAGGACCTCGTGGAACACCCTGTTGCCCTTATTTGTGTTATGGTCGCTATGTAACCTAAGTATTTATGATCCTTGAGGGAGACTCCTATTAACAGATCACTTTGCTTCTACTTTATGCTTTTGCTCTTTGTATAAAACTTATTGCCACTAGCAATCACCATACTCTACATATTTAAACAAACAACCAAGAAGGATTTCCAGGTATTCATGTTTTCAGGTCCATTTCATGAGTTTTAGAGTGCATCCATTTCTCTTTCCCTTACCTCAATAACTTATCTTCTTATGTCTTTACCTTTTTCTGGATCATCGGTACTTCATCAGATCAAGCCTGAAAGAGTAGACAGCACATTACAATTAGGGAGTCAGGATTATGGGAACAGAAGACTTAAGGTATGGATGAATGAAAAAAATTGCTCATTTGCTTATCGCTCTTAGAACAAGAGATAGAAAGGAAGGGTGGTAAGTGCATAGTAGCATGTTGGAAAATGAATGAAGTGAAGTTGAAGATATGTGGCCCCAGGGCTTCAGAGTTGAGGGGCTTATTGCTTCTGCACATGGTCTCTGGAGAAATGGTTTGGAGATAGGAGCAGTAGAGTAGAAAATGGTCAGACTTGGCAGGAGGTTTTTTATACTTAGTGAAACCCAAAGGACATTAATATGCCATACAACTCATCTTTAGAGAATTGTTGCTCTCCTTCTTAGTAGATCTTCTTTAAGAACTATTGCTGGGGAAAAAATCCAAAAAAACAAAAAAAGCCTGTTACCTGGTCGCCCACTCAAAGCTGCTGAGCCTTTCCCACACTGTTCTTCCAACAGCAGTCATACAGTTTATCATTGGCCCCCATATTGGAAGCCTTTTCTTCAAGCTTGGTTGGTCCTGCCAGAGGTTATGCCCTGTTAGTCTGTAATTTTAACTGAATCTTACCAAAATACTATAATGAGGCAAGTCAATGAGTCAGTCAGATAGTCAAAAAGCATTTATTAATCATTTACTGTGTGCTAGGCATTTTACTAAATATCAAGGACACAAAGAAGGGCAAAGGGAGAAAAAAAACCCAAAAGCCATAGTTCCTACCCTCAAGGAGTATACCTTCCATTGGGGGAGATAATGTGTAAATAACTGGATACACATAAGTTATTTATAAAATAGATGAAAGTATTCTGAAATAGAAGATGTTAACAAACAGCAAGGGAAGCCAGAGAAAACCTCCTGGAGAAAGTTAGATTTTAGAGAAGTCAAGAAGAAGCCAGGGAAAAGAAGAGACAGAAGTGATGAGGAAAAACATTGCACAAGAGACATGCAGGTGCAAAGGCCTGGAGACCCCCGAGGAACTGCAAGGAAGCCAGTGTAACTGGGTTATAGAATAAGAGAAGTAAGGCATAAGAAGGCTGGACAGGTAGGAAGAAGTGAGATTATGGGAAATTATGAATGCCAAACAGTTTATATATTTCTTCCTAGAGTTTATAGGAAACCACTGGAGCTCATAGAATAGGTGATGACTTATCTAATTGGTCAACCAATAGTTATTTTATATGCTTATTATGTTTCAGGAACTATATAAATTTTAGAGTTATAAAGAAAGATTTTTAAAAAATGTTTTCTGCTTTCAAGAAGCTAATTTTATTGGGGGAAATAATATGTAAGCAATTATACATATATAATATATATGTGTGTAGAGGGAAGAGGGGAGAGGTGGAGAGATAGAGAAAGAAAGAGAGACATTCAGATCGACAGATAGAGACACAGAGACAGAGACAGAGATATGGAGAGATAGAGACAGAGAGATAGAGACACACAGAGAGAAGCTGAAAAAAATAATCCCATAGGGAAGTCCTTGTGTGGAAGTGAAAGTGAAGGTGGTAGAAAACTGGGTAAGGTGTATCGCAGAAGGTAAGGTTTGAAGTGAGTCTTGAAGGAATCCAAAGAAGCCATTTATAAAGAGGGAAGCATTCTAGCCATGAATAAGACAAGGAAAAATACACAATTACAGAGTGTTGGGGTAATTTATGAGAGGAACAGCAAAGAAGTCATCATAGTGGGACCATTGAGTGGTAGAGGGAGTAAAGTGGTAGAGGGCTTTCAAGGCTAAACAAAGGATTTTACATTTGATACTGAAGATACTGAAGGGAGGAGATGGAAGGAGTCATAGTCGATCCTGCATTTTGGCCACTAAGCGGAAGATGGAAAGGACTAGGGACAGACTTGAGGCAGGCGGATCCACCAGAACACTATCTCAGAACACTATGAAATAAGGTACTTCCCCAGAGTAGTGGGTAGAGAGAAGGAATATTTACAAGAGGTATTGTGAAGATAAAAAATGACAAGACTTGACAGTGGTGATAGATTGGATAGATGATGTGAGTGCAAGTGAGAAGATGATGGTGAATTGAAGTTGAGATCATGAAGAGGACGGTGGCAACTTCTGACATAATAAGGAAAGCTGGTGAGCTCTGTTTAGGGCATACTGAGTTGGAGATGCCTAGGGGACATCCAGTTCAAACTGTCCAATGTCTAACTGGACTTGCTAGATTGGGGGTCCAAAGTGAGATTACTGAGAATCATCTTCATAGAAGTCATCATTGATTTCATGGAAGTTGATGAGATTATGAAATGAAATCATATAGAGGGAGAAGAGAAAAGAATCAGGGGCAATAAGTGAGCATGTTCTAGAAAAAGATCCAGCAAAGGAGGACAAGGAGGACATAAGACAAGTAGGAGAAGAACTAGAAGAAAACATAAAAATATCCAGAAAAAGAGAAAAAAATGCAGAAAATAATGAAAATCTAGAGAAGAGTCAGTATGTAGGAGAGGAAATGTAGGAGAGGATTTTTTCTCTCCTTTAGCTTCTCCTTCCTATTTGTGGCTTCTGTTTTAAAGCCATTTACTTACAACTTCTTTAATCCTTCTCTGCTCCCCACCTGGCTCTTTGGATTTCTTCACCATAGTTCTATGGGGTACCCTCTTTTTTCTTTCTCCATCTTAAGCTCTCTTGTATATATTGTCTTTCCTCATTCAAATGTAAGCTCCTGGAGGGAAGTATATCTTTCTCTTTTTTTTCTATTTACAATCCTAGTGCTTAGCACAATGCCTGACAGATAACAATTTTTAATAAATGCTTGTTGATTTGATTTGTTGAGAACAGAGTGATTCAGAGAATAAGAGAAGGATGAGGATTAAGGAAAAGTCGTTAAATCTCACAATTAAGAAATTATTGGGCACTTTGGAAAGAGCTGTTTCAGGTGAAAAATGAGGCTGAGTTGAAAGATAGACTTTAGAGGGTGAAGAATAGAGTGAAAGTAGAGTAAATGAACATACCCATTTTAGTCAGCTTCTTCACAGAGTTTAGCCACAAACAGAAGATGAGATAAAGGATGATAGATAGCAGTGTTAGACTTATGATTTAGAAAAATCAGCACTACAACTTAGTGGAGGTTGGATTGGACTAGGGAGAGATTTGAGGCAGAGACAACATAAATTTTTGATACAGCCCCATTTGAACTTAGAATGAATAAAAATCATATTTTTCTAAAACAATGTGAAATTTAGGCTTTCCATTGATTACAGCCTATTTTCTTCATTGGTCTAAATTAAGGATGCTTTGTTATTTGAGGGAGCAGTCCCCTTCTTTTACCTAAGATGGGGACGTGGGACACTGTGCTTTTTCTGTCAGACTTATTCTTCTTATGGGTTATGAGATAATATAGTGTAGTGGGAAGACCACTGCATATAAAATCAGTGCATGTGGGTTTGAAATTTGTTTTTGCTATTTACTTAACCTCCGTATGACGTTGAGTCTCTTCTCAGCATCCTTATCTATAAAATGAGGGAGTTGAATTTCTAAGCAAAATAGGATTCTATGAATCTCCCAGCATAGAGATTGCATTTCTTCTTTTTTGCTCCATTCTCTCTATAGGTTACAATTGAGGGCTTTGTCCATATCTGAGCTTGCACCAAAAAATCTTTGAGTAGTTAAATTACTTGGTCAAAGTCCAAATAATAAATGGTGGATGATCTTTTTATTCAGATAGAAGCATAATTTATGAATCTGTTGTTCCTCATGTTATATTGCAACAGCCCCTCTTCAGTCCTCTGCTAGCCAACAGGGAAAGTAAACAAACAAACAAACAGAAATGCCTTTCAATAATGTTGGCAGCAGATAGTGAAGTTCCACAACCATCTCCTTCTTGTTGGAGGTTCCATTTCTGGAAGTTCCCTTTCTGGAGGTCCAATCGCCTCTCTCCCATCTTGGACCAGGAGCAGGAGAAACAGCAGGAGATCGAAATTGAAGAATCTGGTAAGAAATGCATTTGTGTCTGTGTGTGGATGTGCACTGATCCTTTCAAATATTTGAAGGGTTTATAATATTGAAAATACCATGCTTCCAATTCTTGGCTAATGATGCTTTGTTGTGAAATTCTCTCCCAAGCAAATTTTTATTCTAATAGTTACTGTGAGGTACTATGAAGGCTGCTAAAACAGGTACTGTGGAGTGCTTAAAACTTGGTCAGGCATCTGAGATGCTACAGTAATCCACTGCACATGGAACTGTCGCTAGCCACAGTGGAGTTCTGCCACTGGAATTGATGATCCTAGAAGAGAAAATGAGGCTGATGATTTTGTGCAACACTATTTTACTTAAATATAATTCACAGGCAAGCCAAGATATCACCCCATGATGCCATTTCTCTTCAAAAATGAAGACTTAATAGCAACAAGAACAGCAACAACTTCCCCATAGCTTTATTCTCACCCTCACCCTCACCCTCACTTTCCCTACCTTTTGCATTGAAGTTTTCAAGTATCAGTGATGTTGACTTGATTTGGAGTGTTTTCAATTCTTTGCAGAATTTCTCTACTCTTTCATCTTAAGGGGCAGAAGCTAGTACATAAACTTGCAATTATTTTCATGATGGTATTTTTACAAATATGTGTCATAAGTAGTACATTATGTCATTACCACGTGCTTTAGGAAATAATATTTCTTACAGTTTTTCACTGTACAGTAACCCACCTCACCAAATCCTTTATTTGCCTCTTTAAAGAATAACAGCCATTCTTCCATTTAGCTGCCACTTTTTTCTTTTTTCCTTCTCGTTTAATTTATAGCAGGAGTAAGACAGATAGTATTCAATTTCTCCATCAGTATACCCACCTATTCATCAACAAAGATGTTACCTTTAGGCTACCGACAGTCCAAATGAAGTTTTTTGACAGGATAAGATCAATGTGATTCTTGTTGCATTCTGTTGTTTTTTTCTTCCATTTTGGCACAATCACTACAAAGTATGAAGAACTGCACCCACCTGTTGGTTATTTTAAACGGCCATTTAAAATTGCCTTATAAATTGTTAGAATCAAAAAGTTTCATCATTAGGTGACCAGCCTACTAGTGAAAAGCCCTTTTTATAATGGTTAATCCTTGGAGAAGGACATGGTTTATAACTGTTGTCAAAGCTTTTCAAGAATGGTAGAACCAGCACGGAACAACATAAACTAGAGTTGGTGTCTAGTAAAATAGCTTTCTAGAAGCTAGGGTCATCATCATACCATGATAAGGTATCAGAGTAGGATTTTGTGAAAACTTTGAATATAGGATCTACATAATAATTATTATTGATTGGTAATAATGGTATAGTGGGGAAATGTAATGAATTTGGAGTCAGAAGACTAGATTTTGAGAACTGATTCCAACACTTGTCAGATGTCTGACATGGGATGAATTATATCTATCTCCTTGGCATTAATGTTTTATTCTGTAAATTGAATGAATTAAATTAAGCATTACACAAAGGCTTCCTTCAGTTTTAAATTATTTGAACTATTATAATTGTTACTATTATTGTTTTTTGCTTTAGAACTGGATACCAAAACATCCTTTGAAAATATGATGAGTGCTCAACCCTCCCAGCAACAGTTACTGGTCTCTAAAATTCAGTTAATGACACCTGTTGAGAAGGCCTTGGTGCTGAAATCTATCCAGACTTCCATAGAAAATTATCTAGAGGTAGGATAAAGGTGGGTTGGCTTGGTTTGACTAATCTTCTTGGCAGATTTCCCCCAACCTTAACCTCCCTTCCCTGAACCTTCATTTTTGGCGTATTCGTGAATACCAGACTTATTTCCCCTCCACTCAAATTTTCCTGCCTTATGTCATGGCTTTTCTCCATGTTTTACTGTTATAGAATATTAGCTATGACTAGCATTTATATAATTCTTTAAGCTTTACAAAGTGCTTTACAAATATCATCTTTGATCTTCAAGTCTGGGAGGTAGATGCTATTATTATTCCTATTTTGTAGGCAAGGAGATTAGATCATTTAGAGGTTAAATGACTGACACATTGCTAGTGTCTGAAATGGGATTTGAATTCAGTTTCTCCTGACTCTAGATTCAGTACTCTATCCACTGTCCCTAGAATCCTAGAATGCTATGGATAGCCGAGAGCTCAGTAATTAATTCTTACTTAAAGCCTGAATCTGGTTTATAACATCCCTAATAGGAAGTATTCCACTTTTGTCTAAAACTCTCCAGTTATGAAGAGTAAGCCTGGGTGTCAGAGCCTTGCTGATGAATCTCTGAAGGCTGGGAGAGGTTTGCTATAAAACTATAGACCTTCAGAGAAGTTTTCATTGGTTATAGCTTAGATTATTACATTGGAGCCCAATCTGTCTCTTTTATTTCCAACACTGTTCACAGCGTTGCCCTTTGGGGTCAAGTATAACTGGCCCAATCTTTCAAAACAGAAGTCCTTAAAACTCTTGAAAAAATGGGTTGCTAAATAATATTTACTCATTAAGAATTGGAGGTCCAGAGAAGGTAAATTGCTCTAAGTTACATATTCAATCACTACCTTAGTCTGACTAAATAAGGGAGTTGGATTATATAGTCTCTGTACTGGAAAGGACCTTAGAGAGCAATTAGTACAACCCCTCTTATCTTACAGATGAGAAAACTGAATCACAGAAACATTAAATCACTTTGCCAAGATCTCCTAACAAATTAACAAGATTTGTCTAGTGCTTTATCCCAAAAGGCATGCTGCCTTCCTAACAGAGCAGCATCATGTCAAGAATCCATCAAAGAGCTAATTCTTTTAAAATTCCATGATTCCTCAGGCTTTCTTCAATCAGAACTTTAAAAAATATATTTTGAGCACTTTTTGTGGAAAGTGAAGATTTCTAGGGCAAAGTTGGCCAAAGGGGAGAGAACCTAGATCCTGCCTTCCTTCTACTGATTCTTTTAAAACTTGTCTATAATTAGGAATTCAAAGCCTTGAGTTCTAGGTCTTGGCAATTGTGTGATCTTGTGAAAGGTCTTTCCCATTTCTGGACCTCAATTTCCTAATCTAAAAAATGAAAGTGTTTGGACAAGATGATCTCTAAGGTTCTTTCAAGAACTAAACCTGGTCATAAGATTTGGATACAAAATTCAGTATCTCAGATAATCCAACCTTCCCCTTGCTTTGATTATCTGTTCCATTGGCCTTAGCTCTTAGAGAAAGCTAAGACAGGAGATAACCAAGAAAAGGCCCCTCCATTTAATAGTATTTTAATTTTTTCCAATTATATATAGATAGTTTTCAAAATTCACTTTTATTAGAGTTTTAGTTCCAAATTTTTCTCCTTCCATCTCTTCCCCCCACTCCAAGACAGCAAGTGATATGATATAGATCATACATGTACAATCACGTTAAACATATTTCCATATCTTACATCAACTGATGCTGAGTGAAACGAGCAGAACTAGGAGATCATTATACACTTCAACAACAATACTGTATGAGGATGTATTCTGATGGAAGTGGATATCTTTGACAAAGAGAAGATCTAATTCAGTTCCAATTGATCAATGATGGACAAAATCAGCTACATCCAGAGAAGGAACACTGGGAAATGAATGTAAACTGTTTGCATTTTTTATGTTTCTTCCCAGGTTATTTTTACGTTCCGAATCCAATTCTTCCTTTGCAACAACAACAACAAAATTCGGTTCTGCACATATATATTGTACCTAGGATATACTATAACATATTTAATATGTATGGGAATGCCTGCCATCTAGGGGAGAGGGGTGAAAGGAAGGAGGGGAAAATTCAGAACAGAAGGGAGTACAAGGGATAACGTTGTAAAAAATTACCTATGCATATGTACTGTCAAAAATGTTATAATTATAAAATTAAAAAAATATTTCCATATTACTCATATTGTGAAAGGAAAATTGGAACAAAAAGAAAAAAAACATGAGAAAGAAAAAAATGAAAAACATATGCTTCAATCTGCATTCAATCTCTACAGTTCTGTTACTGGATGTGGATGGCATTTTAAAACATAAATCTATTTCAATTCTCTTGGATCACTGTATTACTGAAAAGAATTAAGTTTATCATAGTTTATCATCACACTATGCTGTTACTGTGTACAACATTCTCCTGGTTCTGGTCACTTCACTCAGCATCAATACATAGAAGTCTTTCCAGTTTTTCCTGAGATCAGCTTGTTTATCATTTTGTATAGAACAATAGTATTTCATCATGTGATTTCCAATTTCTTACCACCACAAAAAGAGCTGCTATAAATATTTTTGACACATGGGTCCTTTTCTCTTTTTTATGATCTCTTTTGGATACAGATCTAATAGTTGTATTGCTGAATCAAGGGGTATGTGCAGTTTAATAGCCCTTTGGGTCGAGTTCCAAATTGTTCCTCAGAATGGTTAAATCATTTTGCAACTCCACAAACAGTACATTAGTGTCCCAGTTTTCTCACATCCCTTCCAATATTTATCATTTATTTTTCTATCATCTTAGCCAGTATGAAAGGTGTAAGGTAGTACCTCAAAATTGTTTTAATTTGCTTTTCTCTAACCAATACTTTTTTTAAAAATAGGACTATAGATATATATTTTATTTCTCATTTGTTTGCATTCTAAATTTTTTTTATTATTATAGCTTTTTATTTACAAGATATATGCATGGGTAATTTTACAGCACTGACCACTGCCAAACCTTTTGTTCCAATTTTTCCCCTCCTTCTCTCCATCCCCTCCCCCAGATAGCAGGTTGACCAATACATGTTAAATATGTTAAAATATAAATTAACTACAATATATGTATACATTGCATTCTAATCTTGGCTGCATTTGTTTTGTTGTTGCAAATTTTTTTAATTAAATTTTTTATTTACAGAGCATATGCATGGATACTTTTCAACATTGACTCTTGCATAACCTTTTGTTGCAAAATTTCCCCTTCTTCCCCCCACCTCCTCCCCTATCTGGCAAATAGTCCAATACATGTTAAATATGTTGAAATACATGTTAGATCCAATATGTATATACACATTTATACAGTTATCTAGTTGTACAAGAAAAAATAAGATCAAGAAGGAAGAAAAAGAAAAACTGAGGGAAAATGCAAGCAAATAAAAGAGAGAGTGAGAATGCTATATTGTGTTCTGGTGCAAAAATTTTAAATTTAATATAATCAAAATTATTCATTTTGCCTCTCATAATGTTTTCTATTGCTTGTTTAGTTATAAATTTCTTCCTGCTTCAAAGATCTGTCAGTTAAACTATTATTTGCTCTTCTAATTTGCTTAGTATCACCTTCTCTGTTTAAATCATAAACCCATTTTAATCTTATCTTGGTAGGTGTAAGATTTTGGTCTATTTCTAATTTCTGCTATACTGTTTTCTAGTTTTCCCAGCAATTTTTGTCTATTATTAAGTTCTTATCGCAGAAACTGGAGTCTTTGGGTTTATCAAACAGCAGATTATTATAGTCACTGACATATTATGTCTTGTGCACCTAATCCATTCCACTGATCCACCACTCTGTTTTGAATCAGCAAATGGTTTTGCTGATTACCACTTTATAAAACAATTTTAGGTCTGGTATGGGTAGGCCACCTTCCTTTGGATTTTAAAATTAGTTTCCTTGATATTCTTGATCTTTTGTTCTTTCAGATGAATTATGTTATTATTTTATATAACTCTATAAAATAATTTTTGTTATTTTGATTGGTATGGCACTGGATAAGTAAATTAATTTAGGTAGAATTGTTATTTTTAATTATATTAGCTTGCCCTATCCATGAACAATTGATATTTTTCTAATTGTTTAGACCTGACTTTTTTGTGTGAAAAGTGTTTTGTAATTGTGTTCATATAGTTCCTAGGTTTGTCTTAGCAAACAGACTCCCCAATATTTTATATAGAAAATTTTAAATGGAATTTTCCTTTCTATCTTTTGCTGTTAGAATTTGTTGGAGATATATAGAAATGTGGATGATTTACATGCATTTATTTTATATCCTGAAACTGCTAAAGTTATTAATTGTTTTAAGTAATTTTTAGTTGATTCTCTAGGATAGAGAATTCACTTGTGAATCCAACTGGTCCTGGAGCTTTTTTCTTAGGGAGTTTATTGATGGCTTGATCAATTTTCTCTTCTTTTAAAATATTTCAATTTTTCTCATTACATTCAAAGCAACTTTTACATTTGTTTTCAAAATTTTGAGTTCCAGATTCTTTCCCTTATCTCCACCCCAGTCCTCATTAAGAAAGTGATTAGCAAGACATTTCTATAAGTCATGCTGTGAAAAAAAAATATAGATCTTCCTCTCTTAAAAAAATGATCAAGAAAAATTAAAAAAAAAAAGAGGAACAGAGAGAGTATGCTTCAATCTGTCTTCAGACACAATCAGTTCCTTCTTTGAGTATGGATAGGACTTTTTTTTTTATCATAAGTCCTTCAGAGTAGTTTTGAATCATTGTATTGCTAAGAATAGCAAAGTCATTTACAGCCGATAATCACACATTATTGCTATTACTTTCCACACTGTACCTTTCACTTCGCTTGAGTTGATGGAGGACTTTCCAGGTTTTTCTGAGACTATCCTGCTTATCATTTCCAACAGACCAATAATATCTATCATAATCACATACCACAAATTATTCAGCCATTTCTCATATGATGGACATCCCTTCAGTTTCCAATTTTTTTGCCCTGAGAAAAAAGCTGGTATAAATATATAGGTTCTTTTTGGATTCATATGTAGTAAATGTCAAAGAATATGCATGATTTTATAGCCCTTTGGGCATAATTCATATCTTTTGGTCATTTATCAATTGTGGCATGGCTCTTTTTAAAAAAATAAATTTGACTCAGTTCCTTATGTCTGAGAAATGAGGCCCTATCAGAGCAATTTGCTTCAGAATTCTTTTTTGCAATTATTATTGCTAACTGTACCTCCCCCCATTTATTCTATTCTCCCTCTCCTTTCACCCTATATGTCCTCAAATTATATTATATCAGCAGTCTTCTGGGGGTTGAAATCTTGACGCTGACATTTTTTAACTGGTCACTGAACCATTTTGAGCCTCAGTTTTCCCATGTGCATGGAAGAAATAATAATAATATCTGTGCTACTTGTTCTACAGAGGTTTGTGAGGATTCAATGAAGTATTACATGTAAAACTCCTGATAGACATTATTTTCTAAATGATAAATATTATTATACATGGTCAATATTATTGTACATGCATATGGGATGTGTTCAAGTAATACTAGTACCTCTAGTGTGAAGATTGCTGAGCCTTCTTTGGGGCTGCTCATGAACCTTTGGTGTTCACCTAGCACTTAACTCTCATCTATGGTTCTAAGAAGCTGTGGCATAGGTAATAGTCACACCCTGATAAAATGCCTGTCCAAATGGAATAAACCAAGTTGAACATAACTGACAGTCCTCTAACCCTTCAGTGAGTTGGGGAGATGTCTAGCCAATCACGTGAAGACTTCCACCTGCAGAATGGAAAGTGAGAACAATTTATGTTGGCCATGAAGGCAGCTAACTGAGGAGCTGTGGGTTGCTTAGAGCTTGATCAGACATCGAAGATATCAAGGTTATCCACTGCATCCCAGGCCACTGCTAGTTTCCCATCTTGCCACTGACTTTTATGACTTTGGAATGAGACTGATGATTTTGGCCAAATCTGCCTCACTCAAACTCAATTCATGCAAGAGCCTGTGAACATTTAGTCAGAGAACACTTATTAAACACCTACTATGTAAATATAAAAAGAAGAAAAACAAATGACAACAAAACAAACAAGTCCCTACCCTGAAAGAGCTCATAGCCTAAAGTGGGAGATAACTAGCAAAGAAATATGTGCAAACACAGGATAAATAGAAAATAGTTAGAAGACAGAAGATATTAGAATTAAGAAAGGTTGGAAAAGGCTTCTTAAGGAAAACATGATTTAAACTGAGACTTAAAGGAAGCCAGGGGAGCCAGGAGACAGAAATGAGTAGGAAAAACATTTCAGGCATGGGGGACAGCCAGAGAAGGCTTGGAACTGAGAAATGAGCCTTTTGGTTTATTTTAATGCTTCAATCTGTATTCAGAAACAATCAGTTTCTTCTCTGGATATGGATAGGATTGTTCATCATAAGTCCTTCAGAGTAGCTATGGATGATTGTACTACTGAGAATAGCAAAGAGATTTATAACTGGTCATCCCAGAACATTGCTATTACTTTGTATATAGTGCATTTCACTTTACGTGAATTCATGGAGGACTTTCCAAGTTTTTTTTTTTTTCCTGAGAGCATCCTGCTTATCATTTCTCACAGAACAATAATATTCCATCACAATGACATATCACAGTTTATTCAAACATTGCCCAATTGATAGGCATCCTCTCAATTCTCAATTTTTTTTTGCCCTGAGAAGTGATATAAATATTTTTGTACATATAGATCCTTTTTTCTTTTTTAAAAGCTCTTTTGGTATTCATGTCTAGTAGTGATATTGTAAGGTCAAAACATACACATGAATTTATAGCACTTTGGGCATAAATCATATCTTTGATCATTTATCAGTTGGGACATGGTTCTTATTTTTTTAAAATAAATTTGACCTAGTTCCCTCTATATTTTTGAAATAGGGTTTATCAGAGAAACTTGCTTCAAAAGTATTTTTACAATGACTATTGCTAAGCATATTTCTTACCCTTTATTCTCTCCTTTTACCCTGTCCCTCCTGAAAAGTGTTTTGCTACTGACCACATTCTCTCTCCTAATATGTCCTCTTTTCTTTTTACCACCCTCCCCCTTTCTTGTATGCCCTTCCTTTCCTACTTTCCTTCAGGAGATGATAGATTTCTATACCCAGAGTGAGTATGCTTTTTATTTCCTCTTTGAGCCAGTTCTGATGAGAATAAGGTTTGAAGTGCCTTGTTTGTGAAACGGCTAGGAAACCAGATGTCACTAGATCAAAATATGAGTCAGAGAATACCTGAAAAGGTAGGAGAGAACTGGCTTCTGAAGGGCTTTAAGCAACAAATAGAAGGTTTTTGTATCTGATGCTGGAGATAATAAGAAGCCACTGGAGTTATTTGGGGGGCAGTAGGGAGGAGATCAGACTGGAGATTTAGGAAAATCACTTTAGTGGCTGAATGGAGGATGCACTAGAGAGACTTGAGGCAAGGAGACTCCTAAGCTGTAAGCCCAAGGCAGTTGGGAGGATGCTTTTGCCTTCTACAGTAATAGAGAAGATATGAGAAGAGAGAGTGTTTCATTGTCAATGTCTTTTAGTCGTGTCCAACTCTTTGTGAGCCCATTTGGGGTTCCCTTGGCAAAGATACTGGAATGTTTTACTATTTCCTTCTGCAGCTCATTTTATAAATGAAAAAAAAAAAACTAAGGTAAATAGGGGCCAAGTGACCTGCCCAGGATCTGAGACTGAATTTGAACTCACATCTTTTTGAGTCTAGCCCTGGCATTCAGTTCACTATTCTATACAAAGAACTTAAGGGGAAAGATAGTTCTTTTGATTTTGAACATATTGAGGTAAAGAAATCTGAAAGGCCGTTGGAGATATTAGATTAGAGATCAGAAAAGATTTTAGAATAGGAAAGTTAGATTTGAAAATCACCATTAGAGATGGTAATTAAATCCATGGAGCTGATGAGATCATCAAATGAAGTAGTATAATGGGAGTAGAAAAGAGAGTCCAGGAGAGAGCTCTGTGAGGTGAAAACTGTCAACTCTATGAAGACCAGTCTAGTTTATCATTAGAACTTAACAAGTAGATAATTATTTTTATGAGGCAGCTACTTGGAGTCAAGAAGATCTTATTAACTTATTAGAATTTATTAGCTATATTATCCGGGACAAGTCAATTTTCCTCTGGTTGTTTCTGGAAAAGGAAATGGCAAACTACTCCACTATCATTTCCAAGAAAACTCCATGGATAGTATTGGTGCACGGTCTGACAAAGAGTTGGACATGATGAAACAACAATTTATTTTTTGGTCTTGGTGATTATGAAGCCAAAATGATCCTCTATTGACTTCTATAATCATTATGGTCAAATGGTGGGAAAGGGAACACAGGTGGCTACCACATTATTTTAGACTGTACCAAAGTTAATATAACTGTTGGTACAATTGAGATATGATCATTGTCCAGTCACTAACAAGTTGATAATAACCATAGGAACTGAGCCATGGTCAAACTGATATTCTTGTTATTTAGGAGATAAATAAGTTGTAGTTAAACCGAAGGACAACTCAGTAATTCTCCTCAGCTTGGCAAATTAAGAATAGAACATGGTATAGGGGAAGAAGCTCAGAGAGTTGTGTTTGAATGCTGACTCATATTTTCTGCTAGGTAAGTCATTTCTCATAATCTTTGTCACTGTTTTGTCATCTGCAAAATGATGAGGTTGTACAATTAAATGACCTCTGAGTACCTTCCAATGTGAAAATTCTACAATTTGCCTCTGACTGTTTCAGCCGCAGATGGAACTTGATCTTGTCTTCAGAGGACAATTCAATCATTTATTAAATTCTTCTCTGTTTCAGATGAGAGACAATGTGAGTTAGTGGATGGAGAGTTGATCTTAGGCTCGGCTTCAAATTCAAGAAAACCTGGGTTCAAATGTCATTCTGATGTACACTGTCTATGTAATCTTTGACAAATCCCTTAAACTTGTAATGCCTCATGCCATTCTCTAAGGCTTTAAATTGCAGGAAGATTTCTAGTTTGCACTGGTAGAAGGAATTTCCTCAATTCTATTGGTTCTAATAACCAATGAAATTATAGCTCTAGACATCCCTCTCCCCAAATGTTAGGCTGCAAAACCAAAAGTGAGGCAGGATTTCCTTCTCTTGGTGCTAAATAGAATGTTTACAGATACGTGGGAAACAAATAAAATGCATAGAAAAGAAATAGAAAAAAAAGCAATTTTAGCATAAGAGAGCTCAATTATCTATATTCATGAAGTACAGTCACTTTGTGGATAATCCTCAAAGGGATAATCTTCTGTCAATTCACAAAATGAAGGAAGAAAGAAACTCATAAGGCTGTCTAATTTAAGCTTGTATGGAAATTGTATGGAAATACAATATTATTTGTCTTATTTTATAGATGATAATAAGAACTTATATAGACCATTAAGATATACAAGTCATATCTTAAACCTGTGCTGTAAGTAGTATAGTATTATTGTCCCTATTTCACAGACGAAGAAATTGGGGTTGGAAATTAAGGGACTTGCTTAAGAACATACAGCTAGTAAATGGTAGAGCCAAGATATATCCCCAGCCATTGATTTTCCCTCTAGACCATGTTCTCCTCAAGCCTATACTAAAGTCTTTCTCTAATGTCTCATTATAGCATGGAATTGGCCTTGAATTTTTGAAGATTATGACAGTGAAAGACAAGCTCTTAGCTCCAAGTGGAAAGACATATGAGTCTGTGTGTAGCAGCATAGTTTGTGACTGTCATTCAGGGATCAATCTTGGTAAATTGGACAGATTCATTCCCTCTGTGCTGCCGGCTAATAAAGTAAAATTTTTTGTTTGTATTTGCTGACTATATAAACCAGCAGTATGTCATGCTAGCCAAAAGAGCAAATATGATCTTGACTTGAGGGATAAGAATAGTTTCCTGAGATAAGGAGGTGGAAGTTCGATTATACTTTGCCCTATTCATTCCACATCTGAAATACCAGTATGATCTGAGAAAGAGTTTGATTTGCTGATAATGGTCCAGAGAAGAATCTTTTAATGAGATTTTTTTCAGATATAGGTTGGACTAGATAATACTTTCAATTCAAAAGTTCTCTTATTCTCTGAGATGTGGTATTCCAGGGTCTATCTTAAACAATGCATTGCTTAATATGGGTCAAGATTGCATTAATTCTTTCCATTGCCATATTTCAGTATTGACTTGCACTAAAGTTCCTAGCTTGGTTTTCTTATTTTAATATTCCTCTCTTATCTTCTACCTGTGGAAATGATATTTTGGATCTAGATTTAAGACTTTACACTCATCCTTTAAAAATTGAACCTGATGTTCTTACCCATCAATATCTTTTTAGATCAAGTCATATAGTGTATTATCTATCTTGTGTATTAGGGTAAAAGAACTGCACAGGGAAATAGCAGGCATAAGGGAGTTAATGGTTTATGTGGGCTGGCAGGGACTTAGCTGTCTCCTGGAACTGAATAAGAATCATGAGGGTGAGTGGATGGGGTATGACAATACCAACTCATCCAACTCGAGAATGCCTACTATATTTCAGGCACAGCAAGTGATGCATGGACTTAGGAATCAGAATCCTAGATTAGGTATGTCTATGATTTTTAGGCAAGTTACTTCTCTTTTTTACACCTCAGTTTCCTCTCCCTTAAAAAAATTTAGATATTGGGCTAGATGATGTTTCTCATGTCCTTTTCAGGTCTCATACCTATAGTTTTTGGGAACTAAAGTTATGCTTTGGGCAGCTAGGTGGCATAGCAGATAAAGTACCAAACCTAGAGTCAGGAAGACCTGGCAGCAGACACATACTAGCTGTGTGATCCTGGGCAAGTCACTTAACCCTGGTGACTTCAATTTCCTTTTCTGTAAGATGAGCTGCAGAAAGAAATAGAAAACCATTCCAGTATCTTTGCCAAGAAAACCCCCAAAGGGTCATGAAGAATCAAACATTGGACTGGAAATGGCTAAATGAATAATAAACAAAAAGGAGACAAAATAAGCACTTTAATGGAGAAGGAGATAACTTGAGACAGGCAGTTTGACTTTGCCTGGTCTCCAGAGAGTCCTGGTGATAGGCTAAGACTCTATAGTACTTCCTTAAAAGGTATCTGGATAGATGGAATAATGGACAGATCCCTGGTCCTGAACCCATGAGTTCAAATCCTATTTCAAACATTTACTGATTGTGTGACCCTGGGCAAGTAAGTTAGTCTGTGTCAGACTCTTTTTCCTCATATGTATAACAATAGCTCCTAATTCTCATACTTGTGAAATTCCAAGAAGATAACATACCTGAAACATTTTGCAAGTGCCACATAGAACTAGTGTATATAAATGCTAGTTATCATCATCATCATAATCATCATTATTTATTATTATTATTATTATTATTATTATTTTTAAGCATGTGTTTGGCCTGCAGGTAGAATCTGAGTTCATCTCATTAAAATCATTTGACACTTGTCTCCAGGATCTCATTTCCACAATGACAGAACCTACAAATTTCCTGGATAAGGTAAGTGATAGGGTTGGAGGTCTAATCAACCATCAAGTCTTAAGAGTTTCCTGCATGCCTGGCCTTTGCCCTATTTTAGGAAATGGAGGGATTGTAAGGCAAAAGAACTTAAGAAGAAAGCTTGGGGAAGTAGAAGGCCAGAGTCCTGCTCTCAAAGAAATTACCAGTTTATCTAGGGAAACAATGCACACAGAGAAAAATAAGGAGAGAACAATAAAAGGGCAGGACATGATGTGTCCTGTTCCATGATGTGACATGCATTGTAAGTTACAGAAATGATCAATACAGAGTATCATCAAGGGCAGGTACAACCTAGGAAAGTTTCTTTGGGAAAAACAAACTTGGAGTCATGAACATTCATTGGATTTAAATAAATAGAGGGGAGAAAGAAACTCATTCTACATGGGCAAAATCAGTTGGGCAAAAGCACACAGATAGGAAGAGAGATAGCATTATTTTAAAATCAGAAGGCCTAAGGTAACAGCTCTGTCAATTTAGGGAAAATGAAATTGATTTCTCTGAGTCTCAGTTTCATCAGAATCAAAATGGGGATAATGATTCACACACTCCCTACCTCACAGGATGTTTGAAAGGAAAGCACTATGTAAATCTGGAGCCCTCCATAATTGTTGGTTATTATTCACATGTGTGTGTGGATATTTACTAATGACCTCTCAATTGCTAAATCTAAACTTTTCTTATCCTTCTCAAACTCTGCATATGACACTGTTGAAGCACTCTTGATCTTTTTCTCCTTTTCACTTATTCATTTATTTCTCCCATCTCTCCTCATTCACAAGAAAGAAGAAAAAAACAGGAAAGAAAGAACAAAGAGATAAAGAAAAGAAGGAAGAGAAAGGGAAAGAAAAAAGAAAAGAAAGGGAGAAAAAGAGGAAGGAAGGAAGGAAGGAAGGAAGGGAAGGAAGGAAGAGAAGGAAAATAAGGAAGAAAGGAAGGGAAGGAAGGAAGGGAAGGAAGGGAAGGAAAGAAAGCTCAAATCATATAAACATTATTAAGCAAAACAAATGTCCATATTGGCCAACATCCAAAAACTATGCATATTAGACCATTCTTTCTTTGTCATGAAGTAAACCATGTTTTCTCATCAATTCTTTAGAATCATGGTTGGTTATTTGGTTGAGCAAAATTTTAAGACTAATAAGTTGGTTATCTGGTAGAACAAAGTTCTTAAGTCTTATACTTTATAGTATAAATTGTTCTGGTTCTGCTCATTTCACTTTGCATCTTTTCAGGGTCTTACTGAAAACTATATCTTTATTTCTTATGGCACATTCCTTCTTCTCTGCATCATCATGGCACTAGCTTCTCTTGGATCTTAAACTTGTTTGACTATTCATCAGTCTCCTTTGCTGGCTTATCTTTCATATTATGTTTCCTATCGAGGTGTACCCCAAAAGACACTGCTCTAGGTCATCTTAAATATTTTCTTTCTATCTACTCTATCAGTGATTTCATTTATTCCAATTTAATGATTTTGCCTAGGTAGAGGACTCACAAATCTATATGCTGAATACTAGTTTCTCTCCTGATTTCCTGTTATTAATCTCCAATTAAACATTAGAGATGTCAAACTGTATGCCCCATAGGAATATCAGATGCAACAATGTCCAAAATTAAAGTATTTTCATTCTCCCCAAACCTACCCCTCTTCTGAACTTCCCTGTTTTTGTTAAAGACACCACAATCCTTCTAGTTAGTTACCCATGCTCACAGTTTTGACATGGTCTTTGATTTCTCACTGGACCTCATTCCACATTGCCAGTCACTTGTCAAGCATAGCTGCGTCTTCCATAACATTTCTTGTATTTGTCTCCTGTCTCTACTCATATAATGATCATCCTAGTTTAGGTCCTTCTCATCTCTCATCTAAAGTACTGAAATAGACTCTTAATTAGTTTCTCTGCTCAGGTCTATTCTCACTCTGATCCATCTAACACAGAGCTGCCAAAATGCTATTCTTAAACACAGATTTAACTAATTCTATTTAATAAATTTTAAAAGCTTCATATTGTCACCAGGTTAATCTTGGCTTTTAAAATCCTTCTTAATCTGGATTTCCAATATTACTATACACTACTTAATCATCTTGCATTATGTTGCCTGAGTCAACTGGCCTTCTTGCTCTTCCTTGCACTCAACCCTCCATCTTTTGTCTCTGTATCTTTGTAATAATTGTCTTCCATGCATTTTCTTTTCACTTCTACTGTTAGGATCACTTCTTTCCTGTAATATTCTGCTCAATTATGGACCACATGATCAAATAAGACGGAGCATTAGACACTTCCTTCAGTCCTCACAGTCTTTTAAATCTCTCCAAAATAGAAACTAGGTGCAAGATATAATGTGATATTTGATGACTCCAAGTCTATGACATCAAGAGCCCTAAGGAGGTGACAATAAAATGAACTAACAGCAGAGAAGGCTAATTCCCAATTCCTGTTGCACTCAACTAATACTTTCTTCCCTACTGGCCACCACTTGCTGGCAGAACTGACTGAACAAGCTGAGACAAAAGCTTGTAGTTTTGCAATAGAACTTAATTTTGCCCATATTTCTCTCTTTTTTTAAAAAACTCAACTTTACCACAAATCAGAAGTCACAAACTTGATCTGTCTGGGTCTGCAGTACAACATTATTCTGGGGTGCAAAAGAACTCATTTTGAAAACTGAGGGAGAAAACTTGGTCAGGAGTGTGAATGTATAACATTCCATTAAACATAAGAAAAAGGAAACTAATTCATCAAGTAAGAGTTTTATTTTCTAAGAAGTCACTTGGGAGCCTGGGGCAAAGACAGGCTGGTGAAATATGCATTACCCAGCATAGGAGAAGTTTGAGATAGCTTTGAAATTCAGCATCCAGGGAAATTGCAGTGAAAGAGGAAGGAGTTAGAAAGTGAGTAATAGGGGGATACAAAGGAAAGAAACTAATATTATCAAAGAAACATCTCAAAAGCAAGGAAATTCATTTAAGACCATAAATACAAGTAGATTAACCACCAGGTGTGATATTAATAATACAAAGGAATATAACCTCCAGATCAGTTCAATTAGCCCAGGTATCTATGAATAGATATTGCCAGGTATCTAGTCTTATGCTTTACTCTCCTTTAGTCTAAGATCCAGCCCCAGTGGCCTTTTTTATTATTGCTCCTACAGGATTCTTTATCTTCTACTACCTTGCCTTTTCACTGGCTATTTCCCCCTTGCCTAGAATGTTCTTTCCCTTATCTCTGTCAACAACTGGTTCTGTATTCCTATGAGACCCACCGGGATGAGGATAGAATGGGGTATACAGGGAAACAATGAAAGAGACTTAGGGGGCTAGTACTCTAGTTCAATTTTGTCTCCATTGTCCTCTCAGCCTTCCTCCTTGCTCACAGAGGTTGGGACCAGAACAGGGCTGCTCATTGTCCTGCATCTTAGCTAAGAGAATCTTCTTACCTCTCTTTTCCCCCTCCTTGAATGTCTAGAAATTTCTCTTTTACTGTTATGGATTGATCCTCAGAGAATCCTTAGAGAAGGTGAACGTAAAGATGTACCTCATTGCTCTCCTAGAGATGTCTCACCAGGTAGCCTGCCAACGAGAGGTGAGTTACAGCAGCGTCTAAGATCAGAGATGGGACCAGAGGAAATAAGGGAGGTAGCTGCCATGGGGGCAACATACAGAGAGCAATAAGGAGAGCTTCTAAATGTGATTTTAAGAAAACAAATGCAAGCACCTTTGTTCATTGTAGAGGTGGTTGCTATGAAATGTTGCACACATAAATGAGGTAGATATGTGGGTTGGTTTTTCAGAATTGTTCCTCCCTTTATTATAAGGAATAGTTTGCTGGGTAAGAAATAGGGAAAGGATGCAATAAAAATATTATGCAAAAACAAAAACATCAATAAAGAAAAAAATAAATAAGCATCCTTTTAATTTCAGAAAATTCTCCTTTGGTAACTGTCTTTTGGGACAAATTATGTTGAGCACTCAGTCACCAATGCATGGTCCCACTTAAGGTTGGGCCATATTTAGAGCTGGTCTCAAGGCCCAGGATATGCCTTGACCTGAGATTCCTTAGGGCTGCCACTTATTATCTATGTGATCTTGGGCAAATCACTATATCTCAAACTCAATTTTCTTATCTCTATAAAATGGACATAAAATCTGTTTTGCCTTCCTCATAGATTTGTTGTGAGAACTACACTTCAAAGTGAAAATTATTCATGTTTCTTAGAGGCTATGTGATAGACTTGGAGATAAGTGATATGGGAATAACAATCACAATAACTAATATTATAACATAATAACTGATATATCTTATATAATTTGAATCTCATTAATAAGCTGTTATCATCTGTATTTTATAGATGAGTAAGATTAAGTGACCCTGAAAAATTCAATAATTTTTCTATATAGTTATCAAATTTAAACTTGGAATTCCCTGAACTTTAACTAGGTTCCCAGTTGTTTTTCACTATATTGCACTATGCTATTCCATACTAGAGAATACTACACTAAATCTGAATCCTAACTCAAATATTCATTAACTGGACTACAGGCTAGTCCTCTCTGAACCTAAGCTTCTTCATCTACAAAAACAGGATAATATTTGCTCTATCCTTTCTCACAGTGTCCTGAGGAAAAATACTACATAAAGCCTTAAAGTACGTTATAAATATGAATATATCATCATTATTCTACTTCCATAAAGTACATATTTGGTTGGTGACCAAATACATAAAAGATAACTTAGTTCACATGTGGTATTGATTGGTATATGACTTGGAATCTGGCCTACCCCACTTCAAGGGAGCCGTGATTTCTGTCTTTGTGATGAGCAGAAGGAGGCTCTGGCTTGTTTTTTGCTCCTTCTCTTGCTAATCTCTTTTTCAAATATCTGTAAGCCTGAAGGCATAATAGGTTCAGCATAAAAGACAACTCCTTTATTGCTCTTAAGAGAAATGGGTAATGGACTAATATCACCAGCTTAGTTCCCTCCTACTCAAACACTGGGTTATATCAAAGATGGACATGCATTGTGAGTAAACCCATTCTTTCAATCAAGACAATGAACAAAAGTTGGGGAATTTATACAGATTACAACTCAGCAATAAAGAACTTTTTCAATTGGGAGAGGGAGAATAAAGCCAAACTTATCCAAGATTGAGGAATGATTTTACTGAGAAGAAATCTATACTCAGCAATTTCTGGGGTTTCAAGTGCTGGAAATCAAAGGACACTCTGAGAAACCAGCTCCCCTGTGTATTGGCTGCTCTGATGGCTGATTTCTGGATTGCAAATTCAGGTTCATTCTCAGGATCTAACTACTTGTCTGAAATTTTCAAACTTTCTCCTTTAGGTGGGTATGTAGTGTCACACTAAAATTATCCCAGCTAATTAAGATTTCCTCCACTAGGAAGCATGCAGTTTCATAAGATTTCCTTTAAGAAGCCCATCCAACTCAGTGAAATATGGGTGAAGGTATTATACTTAGTATTACAGAGAACATGGAGAAGAATTTCTGGGACTTCTGAGGAGGGAGAGGGAGAGACGACATGTTCTAAAATTAATCCACATTTTTATGTTTCGACAGGGCATAGCACTAGCTGTTGGGCTGGCATCATCCAGTCACTGGGAAGTAGCCTGGGCCGTACTGGAGCAATTTGGTCAAAAAAGAATAATGACATTTGGCCGAAAATCTGTTGCTTCCAAGGTAATGTTATCTGCAGACAGTACTTTGGGACTTGGCTTGGCTTAGTCTCTCTCCCAATATTCCTTGGTAGAGTGGGGGATACATTAAAGAGATAGTGAAAGACATAGTAGGGAAGGGGAAAGTGGAAGAGATCCCTTAAGGTAATTATGTGGGATTATAGGATTCTGGGTGATGAGACAGGCTATTTTTTTCTGGGATCTACCAGGAATTTTCTATGTCACCTTTCCATGTCACCTCTTTGAGCTTCAGTTTATTCATCAGAAAAAAAGGAATGATAATTCTGGCTCTGTTGACCTAATCTGTTGACCTAATGGATACTGTGACAATCATGAGATAATGAGTATAAAAGTATTTGAAAATCTTAAAGTTCTGAAGAAAATTAGAGATTTTGATTTGTAGTGGTTAATAAATATTTATTGGATGTCTTTTCTACCTCTTTTCCTTCAGGGCCTCACCAAACACAGTCTGACCTTCAGTTTGAGAAGGTCAAGTCAGAAGATTATAAACTGACAGTTGTATCAATTCAATTCAATTCAACACTATTACTAAGCAATTATTCCACATAGAGCTCTGTGCTATGCACTAGGGATATAAAACCACAATTAAATAACCCTTACCTTCAAGGAGCTTGCATTCTACTTGGGAGATACAACATGTATATAGACACATTGATGCAAAGCAACTTGAGAAGTGAGGAGAATCAGAAGGTTTTGGGCATAGAGCTGGCAACAATCTGTGTTTGCCATGTAGCTGAGCTAGCTAAGTAGAGAGAAATGGATCAAGGGGCCAACTCTTTAGCCATTAGGAAACCCTATTTTATTTCTTGAACAGAATAAGTACTTAAGAAATATTTCTTTAAATAAATTGAATATATGTAGCCATATGAAGGCAACAGCAGGTGGAATTGTTCCTAATCTATCCATTACTAAAGACAGAGCAATTAAGAGATAGAGATAGACAAAGAGGATCACAAAGGAGGATAGGGGCACAGAGAAAGAGATGGACAAAAAAGTGGGCAATGGATGAGGAGAAAGAGTTAGAGAAAAGGAGAAAAGAGGTGAGAGAGATAGAAGATAGGGATAAAAACAAAGAGACAGAAAGAAAGACAGAGAGAGAGAGAACAAGGACAGAGACACACACACACACACAGATACAGAGAGACAGAGACAGAAAGAGACAGAGAGGGAGGGAGGCGAGAGAGAAAGAGAAAGACACACACAAAGAGACAGAGACAGAGACACAGAGAGAGACAGAGGAAGACAGAAAGGTTCCCTGATTCCCAGTTAGACCCTCTCTTTGCTACCTGACAGTTCTTTGTCTTCTCCTTCATGGCAGGTCATGCATGACATTTATTGGAAGTGGGCAAGCAGTACAGCCCTCCTATGCTACGGGCAGATGGCCATCCATGCCAAGAATAGCAGCCTCCCGTGGGTAGACAAAATCATGTCCAAGATGGTGTATTACTTCAACTACAGCAAATATGTAGGCTTCTCTGTCTTATTCTTTGGGCCAGCAAATACCCCAGTCTCCCTTCCTTCCCATCCCCACCTATCAGCCAGAGCAACCACTGGGGATCCTTGTGAAAAGCAGCCCTGGATAGCTAACCGTGTAGGGGCTTGATACAGACTTTGAAGATTTGTGGCTTAGGGTTCATAATGGCTTCCATATTTCATTATTAAGTATTTCTATGATCATTATGCACAACAATCATGTGACAAGGACTGTGATTATCAAGATGGAAGTAATGAGGTTCTGAGAGGGCCACTGACTTGCTCATGCTCCTCCAGCTATCGAGGGTCAGATTATTGCTTCAGTTCAGTTGTCTAAATCCTGTCTGACTCTTTGTGGCCCCACTGGGGGTTTTCATAGCAGAGATAGTGGAGAGGTTTGCCATTTCTTTCTTCAGCTCATTTTACAGATGAGGAAACTGAGGCAGATTGGGTTAAGTGACTTACCCAGGGTCACATAGCTGATAAGTATCTGAAGCCAGATTTCCACTTGGGTCTCAGGTGTTCTATTCATTGTGCCTTATAGCTGCCTCAATCCAAGACTTCTGACTCCAAGACCAATGAGCTTTCCATTGTTCCTTAACTACCTCTTAAATAAGAAGCTCCTTGAAGGGAGAAACTCAGTTTGCAGAGCTTCCTATGGAGTTTTCTTAGAGCCTTTAAAGGGCATATACGTACACACACACACACACACACACACACACACACATATATATATACATACATACACACATATATCATACTTATACATATGTAATATACATTACATATATAAAATATTATGCATTGTATTATAATATATAATATACTACATGTGTATACACATATATATTCAGCCTTGTGTTCTTATGCCTTTGGGAACCTGTTGTCCCTACTCTAGGGGCTTTCATATCTATGTAAGGAGACAGACACTGAATAATGAAACACTTATAAAATCATATACAACTCTATAGAACTTAGTGTCAACACAAACAGTACCAGCAGTAAGTGCTGTAAGAATTCAGAAAAGGGACTGATCAGTCATTCTGTTACTCCAGGATGGGGGGACCTGGTCAGGCAGTCCTGTAGTTAGAAGATCAGAGTTTAAGGCCTAGTTGTGAAAGTCATTAGTTATGTAACTTTAGCCAAGTGACTTCACTTCTCTGTGCCTCAGTTTCCTCATGTATAAAACTGGAGAAATAATATCCTCATTATTTTTCTCTAAGGGTTGTTGGGAAAGCTTTTTGAAAAGCTTAAAGTTTCATGAAAATGTAACTTAAAGGCATTGTTATTCATGGAAGAGATGGCATTTTAGCTGGTCCTTGAAGAATAGATAGAATTTGAATAAGCAGAGAAGTGAGAAGGTATTCCTGAAATCTGGGACCATGAGATCAAAATGAAAGGTATGGTCATGACATGAGTGAAAAATGAACGGCCACTTGCTGGGAATGATGTAGAGGGGAATTCTGTTTGAATACATATTGGATCCACTCTGTATTCCTTCCCAGTTATGAGATTCTGTGAGCATCATCACCACAAATATAACTTTATTATCTGTGTAGGAATACATTTTTATCTTTCTAGGATTCTTATAGCACTTCTGAGAGGTGAGCTTTTACAAACTGCATTCCTCCTCCTCCACTACCACTGCACATTCAAATGTTTTGATTATGCACCCTTATCAGACCCATAATATTTTTGGATATTCACTCATAATACTTGCACATTTATTTATTCAAAAGTTACTTAACACAATGAGAAACAATGTGGGCATGGTAAATAGAATTGATTTCATTTCTGACACATCCTGGATATTATTCAGTGTGATGTGGGAAAAAAGTCATTGAATTCTCAGAGCTCAGACAATTCTTTGAGACTGTAAGCTGCATAAAAGGTGTGTCTATAACTGCTCTGACAGAGGAAGTTTTTTCATCTGGGAGTTCCCTCTACCAATGATATCAGAGGACCCTGGGTCGTAACATACTACTTTAAAATGAAATGTACACAAAAAAAGAAATAAAAAAGATGAGACATATTTAATATCTTAATTTTACTTATTATTGGTAAAAAAAAACTTTTTAATATGGTCAGTAATGATAAAATTTTTGTAAGAGTAATATGATTTGACATGCTTCATCATTTTTAAAGAAATCAGTACTCCACCTGGGAAGAGAGCAAATTTGAAAATAATACTAATTTATTGGAAATTAACATTCATTTAATTGGACCAATGTAACTTTATAATTAGTTGAGGTGTGGGGTTAGGAGGAGGCAGAAGGAGAAAACTGGGGACTGAATAGAGAAATATAGATCTTATTGGGTAAAAGATAGATGTGGGATGTTGGAAATAGGATTTGAACCATCTTTTCATCTCAAATTACTTGATGACCAATTTGGAGTTGTTCTATACTGCCCCTACTTTAGATGCCACTGCTCTAGAAAACTTGGTATTATCCCCTTAAAATGGTTGTTTAATAGCATTACCCAGGATCATTGAATTATCTGTTTTTAGAATTCCAATAATTGTAGGAACATCAGAGGTTTGACTAATTTTAAATGATAAACTTTTATTATACACAACACAAGAATCAAGTAATGGGTCAAAACCACTAATAAGCATCTCTTTTCAATGGGAGTTATATTTGTCTAGGAATGATATTTACCATCACAATGCAAAAACAACAAGCAAATATGAATTGTTTTCTATCTTCGACTCTACAGAAAGTTTCGAAATTAAGTCAATTATTTATCCTTTATGTGATTCTACTTAGTGGATTGGATGATACGTTAATTTCCAATTTTGTATGAAGGAAAGAAGCAGCCAATGCAAAAAGGGAAATCAATGTACAGTAAGGCTGGAAAAGCAGATTGGGAAAATGCTGTGAAAGGCTGTAAGAGTCAAACAGAATAGTTTACAATCGATCATAGAATCAACAGGAAACTAAAAGTTATTGAGGAGGAAAGTGACACAGATAAGCTGAAGGAAAATCATATTATCAAGTTTGTGAGGATGAAATGAAGTGGAGAAAGACTTAAGGAAGAGAAAGCAATTAGGAGGCAATTGTAATAGTCCAGGAGAAGTTATAAGAGTCTGAAGTGGGATAGTGGCCATGGCAATGGAGAGATGGGGATGGATTTAAGAGATTGTGGAGATGAAAATATCAAGAGTTAGTAACCACTTGATAAAGTGAATGAAAGTGAGAAGTCAAGGATGACAGTAGGGTAACTGGATGATAGTTTTCTTACTGACACAGAGATATATGGAAGTGGGACAGGTTTAAAAGGAAAATATGTAATGAGATTGATAATGCATATTGCAATACCCATTCCTGCTCATCCAGTGAAACTCACTTTGTCACATCAAAGATGTTAGGCTTGAGGAAGGGCAATCAAGGCTCTTATTCACTCTATGGGCCCCTGAATCAAACTTGGGTTATAGATGTACATTCATTTTATTACATATTATGAATCATGTTTGGAGAGAAAAATCATAACAAAAAGGGGAAAACCACAAGAGAAAAATGTTTATTTTTCATTAATCCCTTCAATATTGATTATTTAAGGTCCCTTCTGGCTCTGAATCTGAGTCTATAACGCTATAGGCTTACATCTAAAACAGAAGAGGGAAAGCTGAGATCTTATACAGTTGAGGTGTGGGGTTAGGAGGAGGCAGAAGGAGAAAACTGGGGACTGAATAGAGAAATATAGATCTTATTGGGTAAAATATAGATGTGGGATGTTGGAAATAGGATTTGAACCAACTTTTCATGCTTGAATTACTTGATGACCAATTTGGAGTTGTTCTATACTGCCCCTACTTTAGATACCACTGCTCTAGAAAACTTAGTATTATCCCCTTAAAATGGTTGTTTAATAGCATTACCCAGGATCATTGAATTATCTGTTTTTAGAATTCCAATATTTGTAGGAACATCAGAGGTTTGACTTTTTTTTTTTTTTTTTGGTCTTTTGGATGGATTAGGATGAAGTCCTGAAAAGTAGTTTCCTCAGTGCCACAGTAAAGATTGCCATAATGCTCAAGAGAGAGAATTCAGGAAAGGGCTACATGTTCAAACAGATCCCAAATCTAATAGACTGTATACTGGTGAGTGATAACTCATTTATACCATGAAGACTATTCTTTCACCAAGACACAGGTTGGAAGGGAGATAATACTATTATGCAATTGGTCTTGAAATGAGAATTAATGGCCTTTCTTTGTCCAGTTATACATGGAAAGTTGGAAAGTCCATCAATTAATTTCTTTGAATCTCAGAGGTTTTTTTTAATTTGTAAAATTATGTTAATGGTGGCAGTACCACAAAGATAAAAACATTAGGTCTGGAACTTGAGGATCTGAATTCAATTTTTTATTAAAACTTTTTATTTTCAAAATATATGCATGGATAATTTTTCAACATTGACCCTTGCAAAATCTTGTGTTCCAAATTTTCCCTCCCTTCCCCATCCCCTTCCCTAAATGGCAAGTAATCTAATATATGTTAAACATGTTAAAATATATATGTTAAATCCAATATATGTATAGATATTTATATAGTTATTGTGCTGCACATGTAAAATCAGATCAAAAAGGAAAAAAATGAAAAAGAAAACAAAATGCAAGTGAGCAACAACAAAAAGAGTGAAAATGCTATGTTGTAATTCATACTCAGTTCCCACAGTCCACTCCGGGTGTAGATGGCTCTCTTCCTCACAAGATCAATGCAACTGGCCTCAATCATCTCACTGTTGAAAAGAGCCATGTCCATCAGAATTGCTCATAATATAATCTTCTTGTTGTTGTGTACATTGATCTCCTGGGGTTCTGCTCACCCCATAATAATAATAATCATCATCTGCTGATTGTTTCTTATAACAATAATATTCATAATATTCATTTACCATAACTTATTCTGATATTCTCTAATTGATAGACATCTATTCAGTTTCCAGTTCCTTGCCACTACAAAAAGGGCTAATACAAACATTTTTGCACATGCACTTTATGACTCTTTGGGATACAAGCCTAGTATTAACTCTGCTGGATCAAAGGGTATGTACAGTTTGATAGCAAATACTGATTTGATAGCAAAACTATCCACATGTAATGGAAGGTATGAAAACTAGCACAAAGCCACAATGTAAGACCTAGAAATAGGTCTAGAATTAAGAAACTAGAAATAAGAGTAAAGAAATACTATAAGTTAAGAGAAACCCAAGAAGCAAACCTAGAAGAAGCTGTTTTCCATCAACTGAAAGCAGAATCTCAAAGAAAAAAAATGGTATTGTGAAAGGGACTAAAAAAAAGGGGGATAGAGGAAAATGAAGTAAGTGATGAAATCTAAATAGAAAACAAGAGAGAGAAAAATGGAAGGAGAATACATATCTTGGAAAAGAAAGTAAAAAAACTTTGCAAAAATTGCAGTCCCTAAAAAAAACAGAATTGAGAAATGAGAATTCAATGACTCCATAAATCAATAAACAAAAAACAGAATGGAGTCAAAAGATTGAAAAATAGAAGAAAATGTAAAATGTAAAGTATCCTCTATCAAAATCAAAATAGATCAAGAGGAAATAAACATTAAATCATTAAAAGAATGATTAAATGCCCTAAAAACTTTCACCAAGCAAAAAACCTGGATACCATACTTTGATAAATCATAAAAGAAAACTTCTCAAATCTATTAGAACAAGAGGACAAAATGGAAATAAAAAAAAAGGATGCATTATATCCTCAAAGAAATCTCAAGCTAAAAAGTCCCATAAGTGTCATAAGCCAAAATTAATTGTTTCCAAGCCAAGAAAAAATATTAGAGTCAAAAAGAGTTCCTTTACCAAAGAGCTACAGTTAAGATTGTGATTATGCAATGACTCTGCGGCACCTACATATAAATGAAAAAATCTTGAATTACATTCCAAAGCAAAAAGATAAGGATTTATATCCAAGAATAACACCTTGAAAAACAGAAAAATCCTAAATGAGGGAAAAAATGGAATTTTGGTAACAAAAGAGAACGTTCAAGTGAAAAGGCCACAGTTGATTAGAATCTTAAAATGTAAACACAGTAAACTAAAAATATAGAATGGTAAATTCAATTGAGCGATTGATTGGAAAGGGCTAAATGGTGATGAAGTATTTACAGGCTCATATGTTGGGAAAAAAGAATGACTTCACTATTTCTAAGGATTACAGAGTAAGTGAAGTAACATATAAATAAGAGGGTTTTATTCTATCTGGTTCCGAAAAGGAAGAAAAGAATGTGGGGAAAGGAGTACTCAAAGGAAGAGACAAAAGGGGAGGGAAGAAATACCAGAGGTTTTCAAATTATGGCCTGTGGGCCACATGCTGCCCTGGGGATGTTTATGGGACCGCCCAGTTATGGCAAATGGGCTGAGGGGCAGAGACATGTGAGTTTTTGTTTTTACTATAGTCCAGCCCTCCCACACTCTGAGGGACAGTGAACTGGTCCCCTATTTAAAAAGTTTGAGGATCACTGAAATAGACTATTCTGAATCATTGGAAAGAGGAAGACAAAAAGGAAGAGGGGGAAGAAACAAACAAACATAGAAAGGAAAAAATTAGTGGATGTGAGAACAGTAAATGCCCAATTCAGAATTATAACTGTGAGTTTGATGGACTTATCATAAAATGGAATATAGCCAAATTGATTAGAAAGCAGAATCCAACAGTATGTTACTTAGAAGAAACATGATTGAAACATAAATATTCAATAAGAACCAAAATGAGAGGCTGGAATCGAATTTATCATACCACAGGAGAATTTTAAAAAGGTCTCTCAGACAAGCCAATAGAAAAAACAGATATGGTTAGAAAAAATAAGTAGGGAATACAGGATTGTTTCAGAAATGAAGCCATAAACATAAACAAAGAGGAAACAAAATTATCTATTTTTGAGGTTAACATGATAGCTAGACCCTAGAGATTCAGCTCAAATTGAAAACATAGTAGCCAAATGATGAAGTAGGATATAAAATAAATTCCCCAAATCATTATTCTTCTAAATATTATCTTCTCCAAATACTTGGACTAGATTAAAACAATTCTGTTATAAAAACCACAGACTATATAAAATATATTGGAGTCTACCTACCATAAAACACATAGGAAGCATGTGAATACAACCACAAAATACTCTTTTAGAAATAAAGACAGACAAATACAAAGAGTCATATAAGATGAAAAGACATAACTGTGTTATGGTATGTACTATTGGCAAGAATAACCATACTGACATCGCTATTCCATTAAAGTCTGGAAGTATCTCTTTTTTTTTTTTTTTTACAGAACTGCATTAAGTACACAGACATGCACAAATATACTTGCAAAAGAGCCAATAATTATGTGTGTGTATACACATACATGTAATTATTAATATCTAAATTCTGCTCAGTTTAATACAATATAGAAAGTTTAGTACTGGTCCTCACAGAACAAACATATGGTTTAATAGGGAGTTTAAGGCACTGATGGAAAATAAAAATATGTAATATTCCATGATAACAACTTGGGTATAGTGTGCAGGTGGGATGTGAGTCCAGAGGTATGAGGAGCTCTGGATGTGGAAAATCCCTACAAAACACCTCGCTCAGCAGATTCTTTATATTTTACAATCTAGTGAACAGCTAGGGCCTTAAAAATTTAGTGGCTTGCACATGGTAATATAGCTATCATATGTTAACAACTTAGCCCATTTCTTTTGCACCCCTTGGATGACCCTGTATCTATTATGCCATGTTGCTTCTAATTACTGTTAAGGAAGTGTGAAATGAAGTGCTAAGTGAAATTCAACAAGGAAGGTTGATACAGATAGGATAGAGAATCAATAAAATTTCAAGGAGGACTTAGCATTTGAGTTTAACATAAAAAAGATAGTACTTTAACAGACAAAAATGGGAAAGGGGGAATATTCTAGGTGGAGGGAAATGTCTGAGCAAAAGCAAAGTTCAGAGATCACAGAACATGCTTAGTGGGTTAACATGAAACAAGCCTGGAAAGGTATAGAGCAATATTAGATTTTGGAAAACCTTGGCTGCCTGTCAAAGGTCTCTGAACTATATTTGCTAGGATTTAGAAAACCGTTAATGATTTTTAAGCAGAGAAGTTACTTGACCAGAGCTGCAAATCTGGAAGGGTATGGAAGATAAAGGAGTGAAGGTGGAAGAGTGGAAGCAGGAATACAAAGATTTATTTAAAGCTTACTATGTGCAATGTGCAAAAGTTAGGTTGATTGAGGGGACCATTTAGCTGCCACAGTACTCTTCCTAAGGCATAGGTTTCTGACTATGTCACTCATCCTATTTAATAAACTCCAAGGATTCTCAATTACTTCTCAGATCAAATATAAAATCCAGTTTACCCCCATCTCTTATTTTACAATACAGTGACTCTGGCCTCATTGCTATTACTCATACAAGACATCATATAAGACACTCTGTTCTTAATTGTACATTTTTCACTGGCTGTTCCCCAAGTCTGGAACTTTCTTCTTCCTTTTCTCTGCCTTGTATCTTCCTTCAAATCTCATCTCAAATCCCGCCTTTTGCAAGAGGTCTTTCCAGGTGTTCTCCCCTCCCTCCAACATCCCCATTCTCAATACTTTCTCTTTGAGATTGCTCCCTGTTTATTCTGTATATATCCTGGATGCAAATAGTTGTTTGCATCTTGTCTCCCCTATTAGAATGTGAACTCTTTGAGGACAGAAATGATTTTTGCCTTTCTTTGTAGGCCACAGTGCCTAGAATATAGTAATCATTTAATAAATACTTATCAACTTCATTTGAGGGTAGGTCTGAGGAAGACGCAAGTCTTTTTTCCCCATGGAGTAGCTAAGGTCAATATTGAGAAACCAACTAACAGCGGGTTAATCGTAAGAGGATGTATGTATTTATTTATTTGGTTACTGAAATTCATGATACTATCTACCTAGTCATAATGTATTTGTAATGTAATCTGCATATGGAAAAGCTTCTACACTGATGAAATGACAGATTCTGGCAAGTGTTTAGAGATACTGAGGAAAATAATCCAAGGTAGGAGACAGAACTCTGCTCTTCTCACTAATTTGACTTTGTCATTCTCAGATCATCTTCCAGAAGGAACCTCAAGAATTTTTTGATTCATATTTTCAGCAGAAGAGCCTACAAGTTATCAGCACATTGAGGTATTTATTCCCTTCAGGACCATAAACATTAGTTATTTATATAAAATTCAAAGCCAGAAAGCTCGGCTAGGACCCTACCCTTCCAAGCACAGGCAGATAAAGGAAGAAGGGCCTATGGCCATGAATGGGGAGGTAGGAATATTGAGGTCCAAGCTTTGGGCTCTGTTCTTGTTATTTTGGGTTCTGGCCACAGAATGACTTCTCCATCTCTCACTGAGCCATAACTCCAGCTGTAGATTTGTCTTTAATTCTGGCTGCAGTTTGAATTCTAACTCAGGTCCCAACTTAGCCACTGGTTCTAACCATGGTCATAGTCTGACCCTACACTGAGACTTAACTTTGGTCTCAGATTTGGCTCTAATCTCTCCTTATCCTACCAGCTATCTCACAAATATCTGCTGTGAGTCCCCAAATAGAATAGGTGTTTGTCCTATTCAGTCAGTAAATTAGGCACCTATTATCTGTTCTTAAGCACAGGTTTGACAATGTCACTCTCCTACTTAATAAACTCCATCTTGCTCCCTGTTGTAGCTTATACTCTTTAATAGTATTATTAAACTTCATCATTTAATTTTTAAAAATGATATACTTTTAGATTTTAAGTTATTTTCCATTTTAACTCTCTATTCTAGGAATCACATGCATTAGTAGAGACAATTTTCTCACTTGTACCCAATACCAGTGAAATTCCATGACAGCTCGATCTCCTTATCAGCATCCCTATCTTCATCCCTATTCCCTATCCTCAGCCTTCTCATGGACCCTATATCTATGCATGTCTCCTATGTCTTCAGTGAGGCAGGAATCTTATTTTTTGATATCTTTATCCTATCATTGAATATATTTTGTTTGTGTGTCTCTTGCCTCAGCTCCCTACAACCAGGTCTCAGTACAAAGGTCAAAACTAAAGTGCTCAGGATCTGCTTTGAAAGCCTGTTCGTTCTTCCAGCCACAGAGATGTTAGCAGGCAATCTGTCTGGTCAGGACATTCCACCTGGTATTGAGGTGATATAATAGTGCTCCCTGCTGAAGTCACATGGCAAGGTCTGGCAATTGGGAGATGACTAAAACTGGAGATCGATTGGGTCTGTGGGAGAGTTGAGCACCCCTTGGTTAAGTATATAAATGGAGACTTCTGTGATGGACTTGAAAGAGTACTTACTAGATTTGAAGTCAGAAAACCTAGGTTGGAATCTGTGTTTTGCTACCTATTTACCTATGTGATTTGTGGGAGTCACCTTGACTGTTAATTTTCATCATATATAATCTGAAGGGATTTAACAAAATGGCCAATTGATGTTAAATTCTATGTTCCAATGGTCCAAGGGACTTTGGTGAGCAAGGGAAGAGACAGTGTGTTGCAAGAACTGACAGTCAGGAAACCTAAGATTAGGTCCAAAATTTCTACTTGTGAGAAATTGGGCTAGAACCTTTGGAAATAACAAAGTGCTTTGGAGATGCAATAGATTATGATTACTAGAAGAATTTTTTTTCAACTGGAAAGGCTATTAGACACTGAGAGGACTAGGCTGGATCCATTTTGTCTGAAAATCCTTAAAACATCTTCCCCGGAAAGCTGGGCATTTCTGTAACCTCATATATTTACAAAGCATTTACCTCACAAATACCCTTCAAGGCAAGGATAATTAAGATCATCTCCATTTTATGAATGAGAAAATTGAGGCTTGAAGAAATTCACTGACTTTTCCATAGTCATACACTAAGTATTAAAAAAGGAATTAGACTCTCGTTCTCTTGACTATAAGATAGGCATTTGTAATAAAATATGCTGTATCTAAAAATTAATTAATGATTTTTTTATAAAGTACTCATTTATTCATTTGACTAATTAAATTCCTGATATATTATAGATACTGGAAGAGATATAAAGATGGAGTAAAAATCTTGGAGACTACAAGACATTTACAAATAACAGATAAAAACAATATAAGATAAATACATAAAGGAGGTACCAAGTGCTATGTGATATTTGAGGGCAGAAAGAACATTGTAAGAATATACACTGAATAGACACCTTCTTTTGTTAGTCTTCAGGGATAGAATAAGATAGGAGTTGGGGAGACTACTGATGAAGAGCTCCTGTGGCTTCTTCAGAGCAGATATGACTCATAGGATTACAGGATAATAGATTTAGAGCTAGAAGGAAACATGTAATGTAATCACCTTTTTTACAGATGATGAAACTAAGATTCAGAGAGGTCAAACAATTTCCTTAAGAGGTTAAACAATTTACTTAAGGTAACATAAGTAGGAAATGACAGGATTGGAATTTCAAAGTGACTTCCATATCCACACCCAGCCCTCATTGTCCTTCTTTCCCACCTTGTCTCTGTCAAGCCAGGCTTTGAGATGCTAGAAATGACTAAACAGTTTTGTTTTTCTGCATGTAGAGCCTGCATAACAAGACTATGGAGAACCTTGATCAGCTTCTCCAGAGTTTCCTTTCTGAGAATGAGACAATGGAAGAGCTCCAGTTTCTCCTGCAGGTGAGAGATGGAAGTGATGACATCAGCAAATGGCCCCAGTCCTTCTCCATATCTCTCCCTCCCCTTTTAACAAAGGCTCATTATACATTCAAGCTTTATCTCTTTTTGGATGAGAAATATCAAATACAGATTTGTATACAGGTGTTTATAAGTAACCAGAAATCTTGGCTGTGCATTAGTCTGATTGAATTTGTTAGTTTTACTTTGGCTTTTAGTACTGTAAAGTACTATAAAGATGAGGATGAGTAATTCAAGATCTGTGATGCTTTTGAACATAACCTCTCTCTCTGATAAGAGTTAGGTAAGGGTATCTAAATGAAATTAGGGTTAATTGAGATCTAGTGGCAGGTTTGGGGTACAGGGAGTCAAATAGAGCTCCCCTGCAACCCCCTTGGATTTAGCGCAAGGATACAGAGTTAAATGAAGTCTAGTAGTAGCACAAGAGTTCTCTGTAAGGGAATTTACAGACCTGAAAACCTAGATTAATAAAAGAAGTTTATTTTGGGGTTTGGAAGTAAGGTTAAAGGTAGAAAGATGCCAGGGCCAGGGCTGGCACCAGGCGGACAGGAACCCTTGGCATAGCCGGCATATGCTATGTTTGGGGGCTCCTGAAAAGAGTGGGCTCCAGGGTTCCCCTTTTTATAATGGGGGCTTTTGGTAATCTTGAAGGCCAGTGGAGTCCCATGTTGGCTCCTGGCTGGTTTTGGCCAGGGTTAGAATTTGAATAGAATTCAATGGGTTTTTAGATAAGGAACTGTTTGTGCTGGGGTGGGGGTTGGGGAAACCTGAGCAGATCATTAGAATGGAGGCTGGGACAGCCCAAGTTAGCTCAGATCCAGTGGAGGCTTGGAAAGCCTGGATATCTCCCATTGGGATTCATGGGAGTTGGGAATTAGAAAGGAATCTTAAGCCACACCATCTCCCCCTTTTCCAAATTCCTCCTTGCTTTAAATGAGGAGTTCAGAGTTCTAGTCTCATTGTGATGATTTGGTATGGACCTAAGAATGAGTTTTCCCATGAAGTGAATACTATAAATTATGCTTAGGGGGAAAAATGTGTTTAGACTCTGTACATAGAAGGGTTTAGTAGGCATTGGGGCTTTAATAGACTAACAGGAAAATCTAATCCGTATTTCTAAAATTATTGTGCAATATCTCTTCCCTTTCTCAGTTGAACTCCTAAAAACAAACAAACAAATCCTGTCTATATTTGTTGACTCCATTTCCTTTCCTTTTAGTCTCTTATTGTAGTCTGGCTCTTAACCTCAATATTAAAATGAAACTATTCTCTCTGAAGTTACAAGTGATCTCTTGCTTACTAAAGCTTATGTCTTTCTCTATCCTACTTCTTTTAGACCATTCTGCAGCTTTTTACACCATTAACCACCTTCTTTTTCTGGTCTCTTTATCCTTTCTGAGTTTTCCTTTCTTCAATTTCTCTATTTCCCTACTTACCCAGGTGCTCTTTCTTAATCTCCTTTGTGAAATCTTTATCCATGTCCCATCAGCAACAGTGGATACTCCTAAGAATCTTCTTTCTTTATATTTTCTCTTTTGGTGACTTCATCAGCTTCCATTATCATCTCTATACAGATGATTAACATATTGATATATCCAGCTCAGCCTTTCTCCTGAGTTCTAATTCTATATAACTCTCTATTGGATATTTTAAATTGGGTAACTTAAAGAGATCTCAAATGTAATGAAACAGAACTCATTTTCTTCCTTTACAAACTTCTCTCCTTTACAAAACTTCTTTCTTTATTTCTAGTGCAACAATATTTTTCCTTTTCTTCTTCTTTTGCTGAGAAAGTCAGGGTTAAGTGACTTGTCAAGGTTCACATAGGTAGTAAGCATCTGAGGTCAAATTTGAACTCAGGTCTTCCTGACTCTGGATCTGGTACTTTATCTAGTTGCACCAGTAATATTTTTCCAGTCCCTAGGTAGATCAGTTATCCTTAACTTCTTATTCTCATTCAATCTATATAAACCCAAAGTTACTAAATATTTAAGTTTCTACCTTCTATATTTGACTCCTCTGACTACTCATAGGACCACTGCTTTGATTGATTCAGATTCTCATCACATCTCATCGACTATTGCAATGGTGCTTCAAGTTGGTCTTGTTCAGTTCTAATCTATTCTTGACAGAGCTGCAAAAATGATTTTTTTAAAAGCTTAGATTTGATCATAACTTCCTCTTTTCTTAGAATAAAAGATAAATGCCTTGGGTTGGCTTTTGAAGCCCTCCAAAAACTGGCCCCAATCTAATTTTTTCCAGCCTAATTAATCTCCTCTCCACATTTTATGGTCCTGCCAGATTGGCCTTCATATTGGCCTTTACATATATGGATCCATCTTCCATCTCTGTTCCTTTGTACTAGCTGCATTTTGTACCTGGAATGTACTGCATCCTCATGTCCCCACGTAGAATCCTTGACTTCCTTCAAAGTTTTTGCCACTTTCTACATGAAAATTTTCCTGATTTCCCCAATTACTAGAGCCCTATTTTCTTGCCTTGTATTTAACTACTTTGTATTTTATTTTGTAAGGAAGGGGATGGATTGCAATCCAGACAGGTCTGGAGTCAGGAAAAGACTCACCTTCCTCAGTTCAAATCTGGCCTCAGACCCTTCCTAGCTTTGTGATCTTGGCCAAGTCACTTGGACCTTGTTTACCTTTGTTTCCTCATCTGTAAAATATGCTGGAGAAGAAAATGATAAACCACTCTAGTATCTTTGCCAAGAAAACCCCAAATAGTGTCACAGAGTCAGACATGATTGAACATCAAAAATATATTTTTTATTTATCCTGTATCTATTTTCATATATACATATTATCTCTTCCATTAATAATAGGTTGCATTTATATTGCAGTATATATGCAAAATACTTTGCATATATTATCTCATTGGATCTTGAGAGTAAAGATTATTTCCCTTTTTGTTTTTGTATCTTGAAATCTAACACAGTGCCTGGTACATAGCAGGTGTTTAATACATGCTTGTTGGTTGATTGAGTTGGGAAGATAATAAGTTCTTATATATAGGATTTTAAAGTTTGCATGATATTCCCTAGATCTCTTCCAAATAAGAAGAGTCTGAAGTTTTTTTTCCCCATTTTTGAAATTTTATAACTTCATTGTCAGAGGACTACAGGTGGACTTGCTATCTGGAGACCCTCTCTGCACCTCACAGCAATCTGACCACTTAATGAGATAACTTAAATAGTGCTTTTTCAAACATGAAGTCGTTACCTTAGCTCATTAGTGACATCATAGCCTCACAGAATTTCATATTTGGAAAGGATCTTAGAAGCCATCAATTCTAACCCATACTGAAACCTGAATTTCCTCCATAATATATATATATATATTTATATATATATATATAGATATATATAGATATATATAATCTATATATATCTATATATATATATATATCCTTATTTAAAGACTTCTAGTGACATGCTACCCATTAATAGCAGTCCATTGTACTTTTGTCTAGCTCTAATTATTATACAGGATTTTCTGACATCAAATTTAAATTTTCTGAAGCCATATAGAATGTGTCTATTCACTCTTTCATTTACTTGTCCTTATTATTATCTAGTCCCACTCCCAATGAATCAATCAACAAGTATTTGTTTATCATTCTCTATGTGCCAGGCACTGTTAGGTTCCAGGATCCAACAAATAATTGAAGACCCCTAATACTTCCCCATCACATATATTTGTTTAGTTTCCTCTCTTCACCTAGACGATATATTTCCTGAAAACTGGAACAATTCTATCCTACTTTTTTTCCCAAAGAAATTCTCTTCAATAAACAGAGCATGTTCTTTCTTCTTATACAGGTTCCCTGCAAGTTACAAAGTCTAAGGCCTCCATCTATCTCCTAATCTGTATTCTTTTTTTAATTTTATTTTGTTTTTTGTTAATTTTTATAATTATAACATTTTCTTTGACAGTACATATGCAGAGGTAATTTTTTTTTTTACAACATTATCCCTTGTACTCCCTTCTGTTCTGAGTTTTTCCCCTCCTTCCTTCCACCCCCTCCCCTAGAAGGCAGGCATTCCCATACATATTAAATATCTTATAGTTATATCCTAGGTACAATATGTATGTGCAGAACCGAATTTTGTTGTTGTTGTTGTTGCAAAGGAAGGATTGTATTCGCAAGGTAAAAATAATCTGGGAAGAGAAAACAAAACAAAACAAAACAAAACAAAACAATGCTCACAATTTACACTCATTTCCCAGTGTTCCTTTTCTGCTTGTAGCTGATTCTGTCCATCATTGATCAATTGGAATTGGATTAGCTCTTCTCTACGTTGAAAATATCCACTTCCATCAGAATATATCCTCATACAGTATCATTGTTGAAGTGAATAATGATCCCCTAGTTCTGCTCGTTTCACTCAGCTATCAGTTGATGTAAGTCTCTCCAAGCTTCTCTGTATTCCTCCTGTTGGTCATTTCTTACAGAACAATAATATTCCATAACATTCATATACCATAATTTACCCAACCATTCTCCAATTGATGGACATCCTTTCATTTTCCAGTTTCTAGCCACTATTAAAAGGGCTGCCACAAACATTTTGGCACATACAGGTCCCTTTCCCTTCTTTAGTATTTCCTTGGGATATAAGCCCAGTAGTAGTATGGCTGGGTCAAAGGGTATGCACATTTTGATAACTTTTTGGGCATAATTCCAGATTGCTCTCCAGAATGGTTGGATTCTTTCACAATTCCACCAACAATGCATCGGTGTCCCAGTTTTCCCACAGCCCCTCCAACATTCATTGTTATTTGTTCCTGTCATCTTAGCTAATCTGACAGGTGTGTAATGATATCTCAGAGTTGTCTTAATTTGCATTTCTCTGATCAGTAGTGATTTGGAACACTTTCATATGAGTGGAAATAGTTTTAATTTCATCATCTGAAAATTGTCTGTTCATATCCTTTGACCATTTATCAATTGGAGAATGGCTTGATTTCTTATAAATTAAAGTCAATTCTCTGTATTTGGAGATGAAGCCTTTATCAGAACCTTTAACTGTAAAAATGTTTTCCCAATTTGTTACTTCCCTTCTAATCTTGTTTGCATTAGTTTTGTTTGTGCAGAAACTTTTTAATTTGGTATAATCAAAATTTTCTATTTTGTGATCAATAATGATCTCTAGTTCTCCCTTGGACACAAACTCCTTCCTCCTCCACAAGTCTGAGAGATAAACCATCCTATGTTCCTCTAATTTATTTATGACTTCGTTCTTTATGCCTAAATCTTGGACCCATTTTGATTTTATCTAGTATGTGGTATTAAATGTGGGTCCATGCCTAGTTTCTGCCATATTAATTTCCAGTTTTCCCAGCAGTTTTTGTCAAATAATGAATTCTTATCCCAAAATTTGGGATCTTTGAGTTTGTCAAACATTAGATTGCTATTTTTATTCACTATCTTGCCCTGTGAACCTAACCTATGCCACTGATCAACTAGCCTATTTCTTAGCCAATACTAAATGGTTTTGGTGACTGTTGCTTTATAATACAGTTCTAGATCAGGTACAGCTAGACCACCTTCATTTAATTTTTTTTTCATTACTTCCCTTGAAATTCTTGACCTTTTGTTGTTCCATATGAATTCTGTTGTTATTTTTTCTAGGTCATTAAAATAGTTTCTTGGGAGTCTGATTGGTATAGCACTAAATAAATAGATTAGTTTAGGGAGTATTGTCATCTTAATTATATTTGCTCGGCCTATCCAAGAGCACTGAATGTCTTTCCAATTATTTAAATCTGATTTTATTTTTGTGGCAAGTGCTTCATAATTTTGCTCATATAATTCCTGACTTTCCTTTGGTAGATGGATTCCCAAATATTTTATAATATCGACCGTTATTTTGAATGGAATTTCTCTTTGTATTTCTTGCTGTTGGATTGTGTTGGTATAAAAATGTTGAGGATTTATGTGGATTTATTTTGTATCATGCAACTTTGCTAAAATTCTGAATTATTTCTAATAGCTTTTTAGCAGAGTCTTTGGGGTTCTCTAAGTATACCATCATGTCATCTGCAAAGAGTGATAGTTTGATTTCCTCATTTCCTACTCTAATTCCTTGAATCTCTTTCTCGGCTCTTATTGCCAAGGCTAGTGTTTCTAGTATTATATTGAATAGTAATGGTGATAGTGGGCAACCTTGTTTCACTCCTGATCTTACAGGGAAAGGTTCTAGTTTATCGCCATTACATATGATGTTTACTGAAGGTTTTAAATATATGCTCGTTCTTATTTTAAGGAATAGTCCATTTATTCCTATACTCTCAAGTGTTTTTAGTAGGAATGGATGTTGGATTTTTATCAAATGCCTTTTCTGCATCTATTGAGATGATCATATGGTTTTTATTAATTTGATTATTAATATGGTCAATTATACTAATAGTTTTCCTAATATTAAAACAGCCCTGCATTCCTGGTATAAATCCCACTTGGTCATAGTGTATTATCCTGGGGATGATTTTCTGAAGTCTATTTGCTAATATCTTATTTAAGATTTTAGCATCAATATTCATTAAGGAAATTGGTCTATAGTTTTCTTTCTCAGTTTTCAATCTACCTGGTTTTAGGTATCAGTACCATATCTGTGTCATAAAAGGAATTTGGTAGGACTCCTTCAATCCCTATTTTTTCAAATAGTTTACATAGCATTGGAGTTAGTTGTTCTTTAAATGTTTGGTAGAATTCACATGTAAATCCATCTGGTCCTGGGGACTTTTTCTTAGGAAGTTGGTTAATAGCTTGCTCTATTTCTTTTTCTGAGATGGGACTATTTAGACTACTTACTTCTTCCTCTGTTAATCTGGGCAAGCTATATTTTTGAAGGTATTCTTCCATTTCATTTAAGTTATTGAATTTATCAGCATAAAGTTGAGGAAAGTAGCTCCTAAGTATTGTTCTAATTTCCTCTTCATTAGTGGTGAGTTCTCCCTTTTCATTTTCAAGACTAACAATTTGCTTTTTCTCTTTCCTTTTTAAAATCAGGTTTACTAAGGGTTTGTCTATTTTGTTGGTTTTTTCATAGAACCAACTCTTAGTTTTACTAATTAATTCAATAGTTTTTTTACTTTCAATTTTATTCATCTCACCTTTTATTTTTTGAATTTCAAGTTTCGTGTTTGTCTGGGGGTTTTTAATTTGTTTCTTTTCTAGCAATTTTAGTTGTAAGCCCAATTTGTTGGCCCTCTCTTTCTCTATTTTATGCAAGTAGGCCTGTAGAGATATAAAACTTCCCCTTATTACTGCTTTGGCTGTATCCTACACATTTTGGTATGATGTGTCATTATTGTCATTTTCTTGGGTGAAGTTATTAATTATGTCTGTGATTTGCTGTTTTACCCAATCATTCTTTAGTATAAGATTATTTAGTTTCCAATTATTTTTTGGTCTATTTTCCCCTGGCTTTTTATTAAATGTTATTTTGATTGCATTGTGGTCTGAAAAGGATGCATTTACTATTTCTGCCTTCCTGCATTTGATTTTGAGGTTTTTATGCCCTAGTATATGATCAATTTTTGTATAGGTTCCATGAACTGCTGAGAAGAAAGTATACTCCTTTCTGTCTCCATTTAGCTTTCGCCAAAGATCTATCATATCAAACTTTTCTAGTATTCTATTTACCTCTTTGACTTATTTCTTATTTAAATAGTTGTTTGATTTATCTAATTCTGAGAGTGCAAGGTTGAGATCTCCCACTTCTATAGTTTTGCTGTCTATTTCTTCTTGCAGCTCTCTTAATTTCACTTTTAAGAATTTAGATGCTGCACCACTTGGTGCATATATGTTTAATATTGATACTGTTTCATTATTGATGCTACCCTTTAGCAGGATATAATGCCCTTCCTTATCTCTTTTAATTAGATCAATTTTTGTTTTTGCTTGATCTTAGATGAGGATGGCTACCCCTGCATTTTTGGCTTTGCCTGAAGCATAGTAGATTCTGCTCTACCCTTTTACTTTTAATTTGAATGTATTACCCTGTTTCAAGTGTGTTTCCTGTAAACAACTTATAGTAGGATTCTGACTTTTAATCCAGTCTGCTAACTGCTTTCTCTTTATGAGGCAGTTTGTCCCATTCACATTTATGGTTAGAATGTGTAATTCTATATTGCTTGCCATCCTATTAACCCCTGCTTATGCTTTTCCCCTTTTCTTCCCTCTTATCTCCCTACCCAGTATTCAACTTGTGAACACCACTTGCTTTTCACAGCCCTCCCTTTTTAGTATCCTTCCCCCACCTGAAAGTTCCTCCCCTTATTTTACCCCTTTTCCTCACAATTTCTGTATTTCCTTCCCCTTAGCTTACTCCTTCCCTCTCACTTTTCAATGAAGTGGAAGAAGTTTCACCATAAATCGAATATGTTTATTGATACACACTATGTTTATCTCCCTCCTTTCTTTCTCTCAGATATAATAGGTTACCTTTGCCTCTTCATGAGATGTAGTACCACCACTTTACACTTTTTTATGATATAATTTCCTTTCTACCTCCAGTTTCTAGGACAAATTATACATATGTTCTTTAGATATTTTTATGGCAGAAGTATAGTTCTCAAGATTTTTTTTTTTACCTTTTTAGAAATCTCTTGAGTTCTGTATTTCAAGATCAAACATTTTATGTAGGTCTGGTTTTTTCATCAAGAAAAGATGGAATTCATTTATCTCATTAAATGTCCATCTTCTTCCCTGGAAAACGATGGTCATTTTTGCTGGATAAGTTATTCTTGGCTGCATACCAAGTTCCTTAGCCTTTTGGAATATCATGTTCCAGGCCCTGCGTTCTTTTAATGTGGATGCTGCTAGATCCTGGGTTATCCTTATTGTGGCTCCTCCATATCTGAATATTTTTTCTAGCAGCTTCCAATATTTTTTCCTTTGTCTGATGGTTCTTGAACTTGGCCACTATATTTCTTGGCATTTTGATTTTAAGGTCCCTTTCAGTAGGTGATTGATGAATTTTTTCAATGTCTATTTTACCCTCTGTTTCCAAAACGTCTGGGCAGTTTTCTTTGATAATTTCCTCGAAAATAGTGTCCAAGCTCTTTTTTTCCTCACATTTTTCAGGAAGTCCGATTATTCTCAAATTGTTTGTCCTGGATCTGTTTTCTAGACCTGTTGTCTTTCTAATAAGGTACTTGACATTCTTTTCAATTGTTTTATTTCTCTGGTTTTGCTTGACTACCTCTTGGTTTCTCCTTGAGTCATTCATTTCTACTTGTTCGAGTCTAATTTTCAATGGTGTATTTTCTTCACTCACTTTTTAAATATCTTTTTGTAATTGTCCAAGTGTGTATTTAAGTGAGTTTTTTTCTTCTATGGAATTTTTTTCCATTTTATCCATTTTATTTTTTAGAGAGCTGATTTCTTTATCCAACTCCCTAATCCTGTTTTCCTTGGAGTTGTTTACCTTTTCCAATTCACTAATCCTGTTTTCCTTGGAATTGTTTACCTTTTCCAATTCGCTAATTTTGTTTCTCAATGATTTGATCTCTTTATCCACTCTGGATGACTTCTCCAGGCTCTCTTTCCAAGCTTCCCTTTCCTTTTCCAATTTCTCTTCTACCTCTCTTGTGAGAGCCTTTTTGATTTCCTCTATGAGAGTCTTATGTATTGAGGAGCAGATCATATCCCTCTTAGGGGATTCCTCTGGGTTCAGTCTGTTTTTAGTCTCCTCAGCATTTGAAGTCTGATCTCTCTCCATACAGAAGCTGTCAATAGTTAGAGCCCTTTAGAATTTTTTTGTCCATTTTGTCAAGAGCGGAATTGAAGAAAACAAATTGACAAGAGAAACAATTGGTCTGTTTTTGGGGGGATGGGGCTGGATGGTGTTAATGGGCTTCCTCTACAGACTGGGGGTAGGGCAGCAGAGAGCCACTAACAGGACAGTGATGGCTGTGCTGAGTCTGTGCTCTGAGGCTCTGAGAACTCAGAGTCACTCCAGGTGGGGGTTGGGGGTGGCCGGTTCCTAGAGATGCTAGCTTTCCAGGGTTTTAATCTTCACTTCCAGTGTTTACACCCTCTCTGCTGCTCCTGGCTTGCTGCCAAGATGGAATATCCACACTGGGGTAAAAGTCTTTTTGCAGAAATGGCAGAGATCGTACCCCTCCCCCCTCAGGTCTGAACTGTGTGAGCTGTCTGTCTTGCTCTGGCTTGCCTGCCCTCAGTCTGCGCCCAGTCTGTTAGACCCTCCCCTGAGCAAACACAGACCTTCTCTGGCGAATTTCAAGGATGTTGTCTGTTGGTGATTATTTGTGGGTTTCTTTTCCGGTCAAGCATTAAGTCTGAGGCTTGTCATGAAGTAAGTCCTGAGAGAAAACACGGAGCTCAAGCAGCTGTCTGCCTCCACGCTGCCATCTTGGCCAGAAGTCCCTAGTCTTAAAGACTCATTTTCAAACTGATGATATGAGAGTCAGAGAGAGAAAGTGAAAAGAAGTTTGGACTTAAGAGTTGAAAGGCCTTCCTTTGAGTCCTTATCAAATATGTGATGCTGGGCAATTAAGAGAATCATGGGATGTTAGCTTTAGGTAGAACCTGATAAATTAACTCCTTATTTTACTAATGAGAAAAGTGAATAATACTGTGCTAGAGGATACACACAGACAGCAAGTGACAGAAAAAGGCCTTCTAGACTCCAGTTCCAGGACCAAAAATCCAACATTTTCTCTACTTTACTATACTCTGTCATATAATCTGTCTAAACCTCAGTTTTCTCATTTATAAAGTTGGACGAATAGTAGGGCATAAACTGGAGATTACAAAATATTTTACAAACTATAATACACTATTTATAAACATTCAATACTGTTAATAATAGGTAATTAGCATTTATTATGCACCTATTCTGTGCCAAGCAGCTTTGATAAGTGTTGGTTCATTATTTTTATATCTTTTAAAATGTCTATCTCAGAGCTAAACACACAGTGGTTACTGTATATAGGCTTATTCACTAGATATATCACCATTATAATAGGAGGAATGTAAAATTGGGGCGTAGGGAATGGTGATATTATGACAAATTGAAAGGAAGGGTGAATATATTCTGGGAATGGTGAAACTTTGAGGTGCTTTTCATATCACATCTCCTTATTATCTACCTAATCAACTTGCCCACAGGGTTAGCCATGATCAAACATTCACTCAACAATTTTAGTAAGTGGCGTAAAGGATGGGGGAATGAGAAAGACTTGGGACTACAATGAATCTCAGTTTTTTTTTTCCTTGCTTTACCTGCAGCATTTTGAGCCCTGGCTCATGACTAATAAGCCTAATGAGAGACTTCAGGCCCTACAGACTGCCTTGAAGCTCCTGAAATACTCCCAGCAAAACTTGAATCTAACTGTAAGTTAAGAATCAACTCCTCATTTTTCTCTGCATTGGTTTAGTTTGCACAAAATTTTTTTAACTTAATATAATCAAAATTATCCATTTTGCATTCAATAATGTATTTGAGTTCTTCTTTGGCCACAAACTCCTTCCTTTTCCACAGTTCTCAGTAGTAAACTATTCTTTGTTCTAATTTGCTTATCATATCATTCTTTATGTCTAAATCATGGATCCATTTTTGACCTTATCTTGCTATATGGTGTGGGGTGTTGATCAATGCCTACTAATTCTGCCATAGAATTTCCAATTTCCCAGAAATTTTTGTCAAATAGTGAGTTCTTATCCCAAAAGTTGGGATCTTTGGCCTTCTTCTGTCACTTGCTCTTTGTGTGTATCCTCTAGCACAGTATTATTCACTTTTCTCATTAACAAGGAGTTAATTTATCAGGTTCCACCTAATGATAATATCCCATGATTCTATTAATTGCCCAGCATCACATATTTGATAAGTAATATATGAAAATTTATATGGCTTTATTTTGTATACTACAACTTTGCTAAAGTTGTGAATTATTTCTAGTAGTTTTTTAGTTGATTCTCTAACTATACCATCATTTCCTCATTACCTACTCTAATTCCTTTAATCTCTTTTTGTTCTCTTATTGCCAAAGCTAACACTTCTCATGCAATATTGAATAATAATGGTGATATTAGACAATCTTGTTTCACTCCTGATCTTATTGGGAATGACTCTAGTTTATCCCAATTACATCTGACTTACTTATGACTTTAAAAAGATGCTATTGATCATTTTAAGGAAAACTCCATTTATTCTTATATTCTCTAGTGTTTTTAATAGGAATGGGTGTTGGATTTTGTCAAATACTTTTTTTGCATCAATTAAGATAATAATATGATTTTTGTTAGTTTTATTATTGATATAGTTGATTATGCTGATAGTTTTCCTAATATTGAACCAATCCTGCATTTCTAGTATAAATCCTACTTGGTCATTGTGTATTATCCTGAGGATAACTTGCTGTAATCTCTTTGCTAATATTTTATTTAAGATTTTTGCATCAATATTCATTAGAGAAATTGGTCTATAATTTTCTTTCTCTGTTTTGATCCTACCTGGTTTAGGTATCAGCATCATGTATCTGGCATAAAAAGAATTTGGTAGTATTTTCCAATAGTTTGTATAATATTGGAATTAATTGACCTTTAAATGTTTGGTAGAATTCATATGTAAATCCAGCCCTGGAGATTTTTTCTTAGGGAATTGATTAATAACTTGTTCAATTTGTTTTCCTTTTTTTTTTTTTTTTTTGCTGAAACAATTGAGGTTAAATGACTTGTCCAGGGTCACACAGTCAATTTCTTTTTCTAAAATGGGACTGTTTAAGTAATTTATTTTTTTCCTTTGTTAAACTGGGCAATCTATATTTTTGTAAATATTCATCCATTTCACTTAGATTATCATATTTTTCGCATACAGTTAGACAATATAGCACCTTATTATTACTCCAATTTCCTCTTCATTGGTGAAAAGTTCACAATTTTCATTTTTGACACTAACAGATTTTCTTCTTTCCTTTTTTGATCAAATTAGTTAAATGTTTATCTATTTTATTGTTGTTTTTTTCCATAAAACCAGCTCTTAATTTTATTTATTTGTTCAATTGTTAAGGACCATGTCTGCATGGACTGGGAATGAAATAAATTGGAGTCAGAGGGAAGAGGAGAGAGGTCAGAAAATGCAATTGCCTCTCAATCAGGAGGTCAGAGAACCTGAACTGCCTCTCAGTCTCTTTGTATCATCATCATTCTCTCACATGAAGATATCCATTCTACAGTTCTGAGTTAGACCTCCAGCAGCCACTGGCAGGTGGCTCCCATATCCCAATATTCAATAGTTTTTTTTTAACTTTCAATTTTATTAATTTCCCCTTTTATTTTCAGAATTTCAAATTTGATATTTAATTGGGATTTTTAATTTGTCCTTTTTCTGGCTTTTTTGTTGCATGCCCAATTCATTGATCTTCTTTCTCTATTTTATGCATGTAAGCATCTAGAGATATATAACTTCCCCTAACAACTGCTTTGGCTGCATCCCATCAAATTTTGGTATGTTGTCTCATTATTGTCATCCTCTTAGATGAAATTATCAATTGTGTTTATAATTTCTTGTTTCACACACTCATTTTATAGTATCAGATTATTTAGTTTTCAATTAATTTTTGGTCTATTTTTCTTTGACTTTTCATTACATATAATTTTTTTTGCATCATGATCTGAAAAAAGATGCATTTACTATTTCTGCTTTTTTGCATTTGATTTTGAGCTTTTTATGCCCTAATATCTGGTCAATTTTTTGTAGGTTCCATGAATCACCAAACAGAAGTATACTCCTTTCTATTTCCATTCAATTTTCTCCAATATCCAATATGTCCAATATCATACCTACCTACCCCTCATTTTCCTCCATGCTTCATCTTTTCTCCTTATTGATGCAACTAGGGATTTGAGAGGTTCCTCCTGCTACAATTCACTCACTCAAGGAGTAGTGGTTGATGACTAATAATTGATCAGAAAGGAAAGGTTGGCCATTTGGGAAGTGTGTTCAAGGTGATTATCCTCCTGGAGACAATCAACTTGTCCTATTTATCCTCTAGTAGAATAATTTCTAAAGTTTTTTGTAATTCAGTTCATTAGATTTTTCCTTTCTCTTCTGCTGAATTTTTTTATTTTTCTTTTTCTTTTCTTTTCTTTTTTCTTTTTTTGCTTATTTTGGTTAGCTGGTCAACTTGGTGAGGGAGCTTTTGTCTATGGATCAGGCAAGCTATAGCTCTTCCTTTTAGGCAGAGGTTCTCTGGGCCAACTTCTCTCTTTTCCCAACCACTTGATGTGATACATGGCTGGAAAAGCCTCTCCTTTAAGGAGAGCTTACATTCTCTTGGATTTTCTGCTAACAGGTTTCCAATACTCAACATCCGCTAAGGATTATAGGTGCATACTTTTAGAGCTTGAAGGTATCTCAGAAGCATCTAGTTGAATCCCTTCATTTTTTAGATCAGGAATCTGAGCCCCTGGAAGGTTAAGTGACTTGGATACTAATTATATCAATCAGAGTTACCTAGATTTCAGAATTCTGTCAGTAAACAGACTATTTGGGGCATAAGAACATGATATTTAATGGACACTATTATTCATAATTTATTTATTTGTTAAGGAAAACTTTGTTATTTATTTATCAAGGTACATTATTTACTGCGGAAACTCTTAGCTCAAAGCAATCATAAATCTCCTTTTTAAAAAAAATTCCTTTATGGTGACTTATTAAAATAAACTTAATATATGAATATGAGCACAATTATTTTTAAAGTAGATTTGTAATGGACTAATTTTCTAGTGCCTGTTTGAGATTATCTTGATATGAAGACTTCTAGATTTTAGGAACAAGGCTCAGAAGCAATGTTCCCAAAATAGATTTGCTTGTTGACAGTGTTAGAAGTTTATGAAGGATAAAGAAGAATAACAGAAGTAAAAACACTGAACAATTAGGCTATTGTTTTTAATTTGATAGGATACACTTTTAGTCAAGTTGAGGTAAGAAGAATAAGATTTTAAGCAATTGAAAACTGAGTGTGATGTGAAAAAGTAGATACAATGAATATAGACAGATTTTCCCCAGGGTTTAATTGCTTAAAAATTAAAAGACAAGCCTCATTTTGGAGAAGAAGATTGGAGTCAGTAAAATAAATTTACAATATCACCAAACAAATTTTCTGTTCTTTCTAACTGTTCAGTCAGGATTTACCTCATTGTCCCTGTGTAATATCTATTTCAGCTATATGCTGATGGATGAGCTCTTTGTATTGTCTGTATATCACATATAATAGTCTCAACAATAAACATTCTTCAGTATAGTTAGACTCTTTTGAAATAGGCTCATTCAAAATAGCAAACTTTTTTTTCTTTTTTGAATAATTATGAATGCATTTTAAAAATTCTGAAATGTTGCTTAGTTTGATGCAGTTGTATTGCCACAAACTGAAACATCTGAAGGATCTCAAGATTTACAGCGAAGCCCTCTTTAACTTGGACTCAAAGCTGAACTTTCATGGCAGTGGAAAATAACATTACTGAGTTTACTTCTGCCTGTTAATGACACGCTTAAAATTGATACTCTAAGAATCATTTGACAAAGTCATCTCTGTTGTTGCATCATTCAAGTAAGCTTATAATTTTTGCATATACATGGGAACTGCATTGTAAAAGGAGAGTTTAAAGCATTATTTTGTTTTATCCAATCAAATGCTTTTTATATTTAAACAATGAGCACAATGGGATCTTTCATTCTTTATTCATTAAGTTATCTTATATAAGATAGTTTACAATGGAATATTTTCTTTGAAGTTTGTCGTTTCCCTCCTAATACCCTCATTAAGGATGTCTTTTATTGTCATAAAATTTATATTGGTGGGAAAATAGATATGTTGCTTAGTAGCTATTGATATTGTCTCAGTCATCATTTTGTGATATTAATAAGAAGAAAGATGTTTTCCCCTCACACCTTTGGTATCTTCTCCCCCTTTATATGCACTCAGAATCAATCTCACAAACATCTCAAAATGTCACCTCCAGCACTGACCTCATCTGTTTATCTTCGGTCTGACTGCTTTTCTCAATCTCCTGTTGTCTGCTACTTTTCCCATACAGTTTTCTTCATTATTATTCCTACTTCCTTTGTAAGCTCTTCTGAGACTGTGATTTTGAAAGAACAAACATGATGCTTTCCTTTTTTGATGGTAAAAAAAATTTCCTGCAAAAATTATTGTCACAGATAATGATAATCATAAAAGATAAAGTAGGTAAGTTTGATTACATAAAATTGAAAGGCTTTTATGAACACAATCAGTAATAGCTAGAAAAAGAAAGGACTAAATCATTTGGGAAAAATTTGTACTAAATATCTATAATAAGAGCCTAATATCTAAGATTTACAGATTAGCATAAATAATATGAAAAAATCAGCTCCAAATGAATGTGATCAAAAGATGAAAAAATAGTTCTCAAAAGAAAACCAAACTTTTAACAAGTAAATGAAAGATTACCCCACATCAATAATAAGAAAAATAAAAATTAAAACAACTCTAGTTTTATTCCCTGGAGTGAATAAAAGGTAAAGATGACAAAAGACAAAAATAGTCAATATTAGAAGAGTTGTGGAAAGACTTACATTAAAAAATAGTGTTGTGAATTGGTCAAACCATTCAGAAAAATTCTTTAGAATTTTGTTTAAAAATTAACTATGATATGGAATTTGATTTAGAACTTTTGCTGGTAGGCTTACAGAGTCCAAATAGGTAAAATATGTTTATATATTCATAGTAGCATGTTTGTGGTAGCAAAGAATTGGAAATAAAGTTCATTGATTGGGAAATGATTAAACACATTTTGGCACATAAATTTAACATGTGCCACATTTAGAAACAAAGAATATTTAGTGCAGCATGAGAAAACATATGAACTGATAGAGTAAAACAAGTAGAACTAAGGATTCTTGTATCCAAACAAACTCCTGCTCCTCTGTCCCCACCTTTTTAAATAAGAATAGCTCACTGAAAAGTGATGGGGGAGGGATGCATTCAAAAATGTGGTATAAAAAAGCAAAATCGTTAAGTAGAAAATCTTAAATTATATTTACAACTTTTCCATCTTTTATCTACTTTTTGGTCTTCTTTTTAGTCAATCTTAAGTGTATTTTGGAATGACCTTGCTTATTTTTATTTTTTGCAAAGTTTTTAAAAATTGTTTTCTCTCCTGTCCGCCACTGAATGGTTTCTTGCTATTTTATGGGGCACCAATGGTCATAATCTTCCAGTATTCTTCATTTATATGTTTCTCAACTTAGCAAGGAGATCAAATATTTGTTGACTAAGATGGTTTTAAGACTGTTTTGGTCTCTTTATTATGGAAGTTGATTTATGCTATTTGTTTCCATATCCAATTACAATAATTGATACTGATGCTCTTCTACATGCATTTGTCTCAACTCAGTGTCAATAACTCATTTAAATAAATCAAGTTGTATTTGTTTAAGTGATAAAGAATTCATTACCAAGTGGTCAACATAACAGCGATGAACTTGTTTATATATAACTAAGCTGATCCTTCAAAAGCAGTGGTAGTTTGTTAAGATAGACTTTGCAAGGGACCATGCTTTATAAGCATGGGGCTTAAGTAGCTGGGGTTAATCTGCAAATCACCAGGAGTCATAAGAATAGAACTTTGCAGAGTATTAATGATGTACATATTGTTAGATGGCTACAAGTTATAAAATATTGTAGTCCACAAGAAGTTAAAATTGAGGACATAAAAAGGCAATGAAGAGGCACATGATAAATACAAGCAATATATATCACATTACAAACAAGAAATTAATGAAATCGTGTAAAGGTTTTTTACCAAAGAAATAGACGAATGGAAATGAGCTAATTACATGGTAAGAAATAGAGATGATTGATGGTTATTCTGTATATTCCATTGGCATTCTTGCAATGTCATGAGAAAATGAGGAAAGATCCTAACATATGTGGAGAACTATGCATACTTTTGGAATGTTCTCCTATGAAAAATGAGAGGTATTCTTGTTAGGACTATACCTGGCACCTAGAAAGTGCCTAATACTTGCCAGTTGATTAGCTATCTGACACAGACAAGGACTTCTCAGGATGAGCAATTGTGGATGAAATACAGTCTATATCATTGGAGGGTCTATCACCTCAGTAACATTGCAGGTCCATTTGAGTTTGCACTACGAAATGGGTGAGAAATCTAGGAACAAAGTTCGAGATGTTGGAAGGACAGAATTTTTTTAATATGAGGGGATCTGTATATTTTTCAAAGCATTGTGAAGTGACTCAATAAATAAAGAGGCACTGAAGGCTGCTGTGCATCCTTGACAACCCAGTTAAGTTACCCAATAAATTTGTAGTAAACTTAGTTGGGTTATATGATTTTCTCCATCATTGTTATAACAGCATGCAAATAGTGGAAAAACGGAAAGTCTGGAGCAAAAGATAGGAACAAGGATAGGGTATATGGTACAATTTGAACTGTTTGGTCAAGACTATAAGGGGAGGAAAGTAAGACCAGAGTGAATAAAGAAGAGCAAGGAGAAATGGAATGACCTCCAGGTCAACCAATTAGTCAAGAAGCACTTTAAATGCTATTATGAGACAGGCATTGTGTTAATTCTCTGAATCATTGTGATGATTAAAAATAGGTTTATAAAGAATGAGACATAAGAAGATCTAGAAGAATAGAAATTTGTATTCAGAGGGGAATTTTAGAATGTAAAATTCTAGAGTTTAGAAAAAATATAGGTAAAGGTAAAAGCAAGATTATGATTATCACCATCTATAACTGATGTGAGTGAAAATTCAGATTATGGAACTGGAGAGTATGATAATCTTGGCAGCCAGATTGTTGGAGGGAACAGGCACATGGAAGTTCCTGATTATAGGGCAAATGTTGGGGATGAATGCAAGATTGACCTAAGTACTTGAGAGAAAAGAGAAAATGACTTGGAAATCATCTAGATATGATAAAGGAGATCTAGATTCAATGATACATACAAAGAACCAATCAAAATTGATTTTTTATGTTTTTTAAGAGCCCAATACCAGATATTCTATTAGGTGCAAGGTATACAAGTACAAAGAATAGAACAATTCCTATTTGAAATAAATGTACATTTGATTGAAAAAAACAAATATATCTAAAAACATTTCTAGCATAAATAAGTGAATAAATTTAAATATGTTCAAAATGGTTTAATGTGAAATAATTTGAGAGAGAGAGCATTAACAAATGCAGAATCAGAAAAGGCTTCCTGTAAAAAAGATGATGATTTAGCTATAGAATAAAAGAAGAGAGAATCTTATGAGACAAAGATAGAAATGAAGTGTGTTCCAGGATTGGGAGACAGCCACTGTCAGTGAAAGGAATGGAAAGATAGAGTACTGTCTGTGAGGAACAAAGAGAAAGCTAGTTTGTCTGGATCACAGAATATAAAGGGGAAAATAATGCCAATTAAGGCTGGAACAATAGGTTAGAAGCAGGAGGTGTAGGACTTTAAAAGATAAAGAGTTTGTATTTTATCTTAGAGATAATGAAAAGCCACTGCAGTTGGTTGAGTGAAGGAGACACATGATTAAATTTGGGCTAAAGGGAAATTTCTTTGGCAGCAGGTGTGAGGGATGGATTGGGGACATAAGGCAGAGTGGTCAGATAGAATGCTATTGCAAAAATTTGGGCTAGAGATAATAAAGTCTAAACTATGGTAGTAACTGTGGGAGTGGAGAGAAGGGGTTAGATTTTAGAGATTTTGTGAAGGGTAAACAAGAATGAAGAATTGGGCATAATGACAAAATTACAAAAACGTGGTAGATTAGGAGAATGGTTGTATTTTTGGAGTAAGAAATAGCGATAGCAATGATCATTTACTATTGAAAACTTTTGCATCTCGTTACCTTCTCATCACCAACACTGTATTCCACTTACCTAAACGCAATAAAACTTCATAGATACACCATTGCATTAAATATTGGCATTAAATAGACTATGTGATTGTAAGAAGAAGAGATAGACAGGGTATGAGAGTGACCAAGGCAATGTGTGGAGCAGAGTGCTGGACTGATTATAGACTTATCTTCTCCTTGTTGAATATTCACATTCAATAAAAGCAGCAGCTCCAAGGCAAAAAGACCACTAGAAGAATTAATGTCAATAGATTACAGTGCTTCTCTAAGAGGGAGCAATTTGCTAGTTTGGAGGGTAAGTTGAGCCAACACACAGTCAGCAACAATGGAGCAGGAAAAGAGTAGGCAATTTCAGAGATTTGATGCATAGCACTGCATTTTCTCATCTGGGTCAGAACACTCATAAACATCAAGACTGGTTTGATGAAAATGTTGGGGAAATTCAGAAACTGCTAAATGATAAGCAAAAACTACACAGGATCTACCAGCAGGATAGTTCATCCAGCTCTAAAAAGATAGCATTCAATTCCATCAAAAGTAAAGTAGATGAAGGATTCTTGGCTCAGTAAAAAGGCAGATGAAATTCAGTTTTATGCAGACAGCAACAATCCAATGTATTTTTATGATGTACTGAAAGCTATTTATGGCCCAAAAACCTATAGTGCATCTCAACTACCCAGTGCTGATGGAGCCACATTGATTAGTGATAAAGACACAATCCTAAAGTGATAGACTGAATACTTTTATAGTGTTCTCAACAGCCCATCCTCAATCAATGCTGAAACTATTGACCATTTACCTCAAGTTGAAATCAATCACTCCCTAGCTGAGGTTCCAATTGAAGAAGTTTTGAATGTGGTAATGCACCAAGCGCTGATTCTATTCCAGCTGAGATTTACAAGGTAGAGGGTTCATTGCTCATACAAAAGCTCATTGAAATTTTCCACATTATATGGCAAGACAAAGTTTAAGGATGCCTCCATTGTCCATCTTTATAAAGGTAAAGGAAATAGATTGTTCTGTGACAATCATGGGGAGGGAGGTAGAGAACTCTGGCAATTACTTGCAAGCAATAGAGCCAGAGTTCTCCTTAATTGGCTGATCTGCCACCTACAAAAAAGTCATATACCTGAGAGCCAGTGTGGCTTCAGAAGGGGCAGTGAAATAGTTGGTATGATGTTTACTGCCCAACAACTCCAGGAAAAATTCCAGGAGTAGACTAAAGATCTATATACAACATTTGTAGATCTGACCAAGGCCTTTGATACTGTCGTCATGAAGGCTTATGGGAAATTATGTCAAGGTTTAGTTACTCAGAGAAGTTCATCAGTAGTACATCAGTTTCATGATGTCATGCTTGCCTGGGTTCTGGACAATGGACAATCTCTCGAGCTTTCCCAGTCACCAATGGAGTGAAACAAGACTGTGCTTGCTCCCATGCTTTTTAGAATGATATTTTCAACCATGTTGTCAAATGCTTTCAATGAGGACAAACATGGAATCAAAGTCAGCTACCGCACTGATGGTAAATACTTCAACTTGAAAAGGCTACAAGCCGAAACCAAAGTGGAGGGAGTGTTGTGCATGATTTTTTGTTTGCAGATGATTGTATACTCAATTCCATCTCTGAAGCAGAAAGGCAGCAAAGTATGAATCAGTTCTCTGCTACTTCTGCTAATTTTGGCCTAACAATTAACACTAAGGAAACACAGGTCCTCAATCAGCCAGTGCCGTGCTATTTATATGTGGAACCACCAGTTACAATAAATGGTGATTTTTTTGCATGCTGTGAATAAGTTCACTTACCTCAGCAATATACTTCCCAGCAATGTCCACATTGATAAAGAGATTGACACACACATTGCTAGAGCTAGCTCAGTGTTTGAAAGGCTCTGAAGGAAAGTGTGGGTTGAAGAAGTACCACACTGAAGGTATAGAGCCATTGTGCTGACCTCATTATTGTATGCTTGTGAAACCTGGACAGTATACCAACACCATGCCAAGAAACTGAATTGCTTCCATTTGAATTGTCTTAGGAAAATTCAGAAGATCACCTGGCAGGATCAGATCCTTGGAAAGGACCTTGAGAAAAATCCTTTGTCAAACTAAACTGCCAAGCATTTCAGCTTTACTTCAGAGAGCACAACTCTGTTGGGCTGGCCACATTGTATGCTTGCCAAAAAGACTTTTGTGGAGAGCTCACACAGGGCAAGTGCTCACAAGGTAGTCAGGAAAAAAAGATACCAGGGCACTCTCAAGGTATCTCTTAAAACCCTTAGAATCAGTTGTATGACATAAGAAACACTGGCATAGGATCATCCAGCATGGCATACCCTCATCAGAGAAGGTGCTGTGATCTATAAGCAAAGCATAATTGAATTAAAAGAAATACAAGATGTGCACAATTAGAGAAGCTATCCCAAATGTTTATATAGACTATTTGTGTCCAATCTGTGGCAGAGTATTCTAAGCTTATAATGGTCTGATCAGCCACAGTCAGACCCACTGTAACTCCACTTTAATGATAATGATATCATTTTGGTCCTCTTTGAGAATGAAGGACAACAACCAACTGTACTTTTGACAGAAATCGGGAAGTCTGGAAGAAGGAAGGGTTTATGGGGAATAGAGTAAGTTTGGTTTTAGACATAATAAATTTAGAATGCCTTGGACCATTGAGTTTGAAATGTCCAATGAGAAATTGATGATGAGGGGCTGACATTCCAAGGAAAAACTAGACAAAGCTAGATATAGCTCTGGGAACCATTTGCATAGACATGATAGTAAAACCCATGAGCATTGATAAAGTTACCAAGAGAGACAGAATAGGGCAGGAATTTTCATGTACACTTTAACAGTCTGATAAAACTTATGACTTCCCTTCTCAGACTCTTTTTAAAGACAAAATAAAAAGACAATAACATTACAAAGAAAACCAAAGATTCTTGAAAATAAAGTTACATTTTCCCCATCCCCATTGAGAGACCCTTAAATTTATATCCATTGACATCTGTAAGGATCTGTGGAGCCCAAGATTAGAACTACTGGTACTGAGGGTAAAAAGAAGGCCTACTAGAAAACCATGCACAAGCTAAGGAGCATGATGTGGATGATGAGATACTGAGGAATGATCAGATAGGTAGGAGGTAAATTAGAAGAAAATAGTCATAAAATCTAGAGAGGAGATTATATTCAGGAAAAGATAGTCCTCAACAATGTGAAAGGCATTAGATAAACAGAGAAAATACTATCAATGTGGCAAGTATGATCACCATTGTGTTGTTGGTAGAGCTATGAATTAGTATACTCATTCTGGAAAACAATTTGGAATTGTTCAAATAAAATGATAAATTATATGATTTGATCTAGAAATTTCCTTACTAGATATATATTCTAAAGAGGTCACTAATAAAAAAGTAATAATAATAGTGTACATTTAAAGACTACTTATAATAAATATTATTGCATTTTATCCTCAGAACTCCAGAAAACAAATGCTATAATGATTCCTATTTTATAGTTGAGTAAATTGAAATTGATAGCATTTGAGTGACTAGTCTAGGGGCACATTGCTTGTAAGTATCTGAGGCTAAGATTGAACTCAGGTCTTTCTAACTCCAGATCTAGCATTCAATCTACCACCTAGCTGCCATTATATTAAAAAAAAGTATAGCACAACTTTTTGTCTTAGGAAGGAGTTGAAAACAAATTAGAGGCTCTTTGATTAGGGAACTGGAATAATATAATATTGTTCTGCAAATATATTTCATAAATATGATGAATAAAATGTACTTAAAATATTTAGTTATACTTATACAAAATCAATCAATCAATTAATAAACATTTTATTAAATACCTACTATGTGTCTGGCAGGCACAGGGCAAAGTGTTAGGGCTAACCACAGTAGCATCAACAATAGCAAAATAATCCCTGTCCTTAAGGACGTCAAAATATAATGGGGAAACCAACTATATATATACATATATATATACTGTATAAGTAGAAATAATTATCAGAGGAAAGACACTAGAATTAAGGAGGGATTGGGAAAGATGTGCTGTAAAAGATAGAATTTTAATGGGACAAAACCAGAGAAGCCAGTAGGTATATTTGATGAGGGAGAACATCTCAGGTATAGAAATAGCCAGAAAAAATCTTGGAGTTTGTTTGTGGGACAGCAAAAAGGCCAATGTCACTACATCAAAAGAGTACATGATGAGGTATAAGTATAAGTAAAGTATAATAATACTACAAAGGAAGCAAATAAAAGCTAATATCTTTATGAGAAATCAAGATACTATAAAACAAAACAAAAAGAATTAAAACAGAAGAAAAAATGAAATATCTCATTGAGAAAACAACTGACTTAGAAAATAGATCCAGGAGATATAATTTTAAAATTACTGGTCTATCTGAAATCCATGATAAAAAAAAAGACATCATCTTTCAGGAAATTATCAAGGAAAATTGTCCTGATATTCTAGAACTAAAGGATAAATTAGAAGTAGAAAGAATACACTGATCACCTCCTAAAAAAGATCCCGAAATGAAAATTCCCAAAAATATTATCAACAAAACTGTGCATACTCTTTGATCCATCAGTGCCTCTATTGGGTCTGTAACCCAAAGATATCACAAAAGAGGGAAAGGGATCCACATGTGCAAAAATGTTTATGGCAGCTCTTTTTGTAGTGGCAAGGAACAGGAAATTGAGTGAATGTTTGTCAGTTGGGGAATGACTGAATAAGTTATGGTACACGGATGTAATGGGATATCATTGTTCTATAAGAAATGATCAGCAGGATGATTTCAGGAAGGCCTGGATGCTAAGTAAAATAAGTAGAACCAAGAGAACATTGAACACAGCAACAAGATCGTGATGATCAACTTTGAAGGACTTGGCTTTTTTCAACAATGAGGTAATTCAGGCAATTTCAATATACTTGTGATGAAAAGAGACTGAATGTCCCTATATGCAACTAGTATTTTCATCTTTTTTTTGTGTTGTTGTTTGATTGTTGTTTTATTTCCAATTTTTTCCTATTTTAATCTGATTTTTCTTATGCACTATGATAAATGTAGAAATAAGTTTAGAAGAATTGGATATGTTTAATCTAAAAAGAATTTGGTTATAATATCATGGAACTCTCAGGTCAGGGAAAAATATTGCAAGCATCCAGAAAGAAACAATTTAAGTATAATGGACTTACAGACAGAATAACACAAGATTTAATAGCTTCTATACAAAAGGATCAGAGGGCTTGTGATATGATATTCCAGAGAGCAATGAAACTAGGATTACAACTAAGAATCACCTACCCAGCAAAACTGACTATAATCCTTCAAGGTAAAAGATGGTCAATGAAATAGAGGACTTTCCAGCATTCCTGATGAAAAGACCAGAGCTGAATAGAAATTTTGACTTTCAAATATAGGTCTCAGGAGAAGAACTGGAGAATAATCAGGAAAGGGAAATTATACAGAACTTAATATAGGTTAATCTGTTAAATGTCTACATAGGAGGCTGATACTTGTAACTCATAAGAATGTTCTCACTTTTAGGGCAGTTGGGAGGAATATATATAGTGACAGTTCACAGTTGTGGGGATTGCAATGGTGATTTAATAATATAGACATAGGATTGCCTAGCAGCAGTGAGGGCCCAATTGAGATTGTACAACATAAATCTGAAGTGGACCTAGTTAAAATGGTTATAGTTTTCTCCCCTTTTGTTTAGCAGCATATGTGTTGGAGGAAAAACAATAAATGGTAGAAATGATTCAAGACTAAGTCTTGGATGGGTACAATTGGCAATGCAATAAAGAGGATAGGGATTCAAGAAAGGAATGTAGCAGAGAATTAAACTGGTTCACCAAAGAGTCAATATGGGAAGGTGAAGATAGAGTAGTTTTAGTGCAAGAGATGGCCTGGAAGAGATTTGAGGGGTCGAGGTTGGAGGTCATGTTGCAGATGAGTAAGATTATATAAGAGAAAACAAAAGGAGAGGTGAAGAGCCAATGCTCAAAGAGATTTAAGAATTCTTGAATAGGGGATGGCAAGATCAAGGGTATGATTATCTTAGAGTATGGCTGAACTGGGGGGTTGGAGTGAGCTGGTTGAGGAACTGAGGGGTTAGGGTATTTGAGGAAAAAATCAATATCTATTCTGAAGTCTTGTAGCATAAGCTACATCTTCTCCCACAAAAGCTTTTCAAATACTCAAAGACAATGATCATATCTGTAACACTGTTAGAATGATTAACTTATTTTCAACCTAAGGGACTAATGGCTATTAATGTTCATGTAGTTACCTCCTCTTCAGGTTTAGGGAGTTGATTGTGGATGAAGCAATGAGCTTGCTCATCATTGTTCAGAGCCTCTGTTAGGGAAATTACTAACATTTAGGGAGAGGTTGAGTTCTTCCCCAATATTATATTTGTTTCTGTCTCTAGTTAGTTGCTGTTCTCTTTATGTTTAAAGCAAAAGTCAATTTATTACAAACATTTGAGAAATGAAGCAGCAGAATACATTATAGTGTCTGAATAAAAAGACACTTAAAAGGAAATGTGAGTAAAGAGTCAATTTTTCTTGGGCCTTTCCTCAGACCAAGTCTTCTGATGACTGCAGAGTTAATGATTTTTCTTGAGATCTTCTTTTTCTATTACAGCTAAATCCTATTTTTTTCCTTCTTCAGGCATATACTAGAAGTTCATACTCACTTCAACCTCTCTTATGAATCTTTTCTCAATTTCCTTGATGATTTATTGATGATTCCTGGAGCCAAGTTTCCCCAGCCTATCAACACACAATTCTTATTGAGTAAACCAATTATTCCAAACATTTTCTTCCTTAAACTTATTTAACTCTTCCTTGGAATCAAAGTTCAGGATCTTATTTAACATATGTTCCATAACTAAAAAATAAACCAGATTTTGGTTCATGACATTTGTATAGTAAGTTTATTTTTTTTTTCAAAAGATTTTCATGTGAAGTTTTTCATTTGACCTTCAGGGACATCTTTTGAAAAGTCAGTAAGAAAGAGATGATTTAATGAAGCAACTGAATTCAAATGACTTGCCTGAAGTTTCAATGCTAATTAGCAACAGGCAACAGAGTCAAGCCTGGAATCTAGTCATAATCTAGTTTCTTTTCCATGATTGCCTAAGGTGACCTACACCCTTGGAAAAATAAGAAACTTGTGACTAAAATGGGATGAAATTCTCATGAAATACACTCCCTCCCCCAGCTAATGTGTTTTTTCTCATCTTTTCTCCCTTAGACAGAGACGTCACTGGCAATGATGGGGCATCAGTTAGCTTTGTTCAGTCTTCTTTGGAGGGATGAATATAAAGAAAACCAGCACTATGCTCGACAATGCATTTTGCATCTCATGCAGCTCCTGACACAAAAAAGTGAGAACACTAGAATTGGAAGAAATGAAAAATGGGTTGTAGTCTGCTCTAACTGTGTGAACCATGAGTTCCTTACCTTTTCTCTCTGTAGACATTAGCTTCCTTGGTTGTCAAATGGGGATGATATTAGTCATTCTACCTTCATGACAGAAGCATTGTTATCCAACAACGTAATGGACATGACTATGCTTTAAAAACATTAATTGTTGGGAGGAGGGAGAGAAAATTCAACTTCGAATGAGTATATGTTGGAATAAACCCTAGATGGATGAAATAAATTTTCTGTCAGCTTCTGTGACTCATTTATCTACTTTAGGAGACATCGAGGGCCACGGCATCTTTAATTAATATTTGTCTACCTGAGAGTACAATGAAAAAACCCCAGGGGCATGGAACCCAAAGCAATTCACAGGAGTTCCAATATGAAAGTTAGGTGGCTTCTTGTTGTTTTATTTAAAGATGAAATATTAGCAAGTAAAAATTAACTGTGAAATTCTATTATTCAGGCCAAGAGAATTTCCTGTATGTTTGCTGATTCGGTGATAATAATAATAGCTAGTATTTATATATATGTAGCCTCCAAGGTGTATAAAACACTTTATACACATAAGGTAGATGTTACTATCATTCCCATTTTTCCAGATGAGGAAACTTGAGGCTGAGAGAGGTTAAGTGATTGACTCAGAGTCACGCTGCTAGTTAATATTGGATACAACACATCAACTTAAATCTTCCAACACTTTATTCATTGGGGTTTTATTCTGTTACCTGAAAGAAGAAGCATTCCAAAGTGCTTTCACTGATGAGGTACTCGGGAGAGAGGAAATGTTGGTTGTGAGAGGTGGATTTGTTTTTTAAATCCAACCTAATAAGGACCTTTTTTGATGGATGGATCTTTAAAAATCCAAAGGGATAAAACTAAGCCATCAATGAGAGCACACTTGAATAAGATGTTAGAACAGAGAGAAAGTTGTGAGTGTGGATATTTATTTATTTTTAAAATTTTGTGTAGATTTCAGTTAACACAGAATCTCACAGCTAGGGGATCTCAGCAGTGGAGAAGTCAAAAGAGGAGAAACTGTAGAAAGAAGAAATGGGGGGTTTAACTCAGATTATATGTTTCTGGAATCAGAACATCTTATTGTAAAATTATAATTCTATTTTGAGATTGATATCGCTTTTCCAACAATAATTTTGTAAGAAAGGTGGAGTAAATATCATGCCCCCATTTTATTGATGATAAAACCGAGGTATAGACAACAAGGATGATTTGCCTAATCAAATACCTTGTAAGTAGAGCTGACTCAAGTTCAGATCTACTAAGTGCAAGCACAGTGAACTTGACACCACTCTATGATGCTCCCTTCATTGTAAGGGAACATCATTTTCGTACAATGGCTACTTTCTTCAGCTTGCCATTAAGATCATCTTAGAATTTTAGAGCTTGAAGGAATCTTTGGGATCAGCTAGTTCAATGCTTTCATTTTAACAAGATGGAAACTGAGTTTCTGAAAAGGGAAATGCTTTTCTCAATTAGTGTAAGAATCTATATCAGAACTTAACTGACATAAATCCTCTGAATTGGAAAGGCTCTCAAAGTTTACCTAGTATAATCCCTAACTAAACAGCACTTTGAGTTTTCCATGATGTGGTAATTAAGCTTTTGCCTAATGGCCATATACTGGTCTCTGGAGGAAGACCTCCAGTGCTAGGAAATCCACTGCTTCCTAAGGTAGTCTATTCTAATTTTGGATACCTAATTCTTAGAAAAATCTAATTCTTCTTCCCTATGTCAAATCTTCAAGCATAAAAAGACAACAATTATGTCATCCCAAGTCTTCACTGAAGGTTAAATATTTCAAGTCGTTTAAACTATTTAAGTGTGGCATTTTTCTTTTAAAAACTTTTTTTCTGAGGCAATTGGGGTTAAGTGACTTGCTCAGGGTCACACAGCTTAGGAAATATTAAGTATCTGAGACCAAATTTGAACTCAGGTCCTTTTGACTCCTTGGCTGGTGCTCTATCCATGGCAACATCTAGTTGCCCTACAGTCTTTCTAATAGTCTTATTACCTTCCAGTTTGTCCTGTTAAGCCTACATTCCGTTTGCCAATGTCATTTTTTTCAATATGGTATCTGAGATCTCCAATGAAAGCAACTCAAACTTATTTCTTTACACCAGGTACTGAGGAAAGTTATAAGTGCATATTTACATGGAAGCAACTGAGAAATTTGGACATGAAGTTCTTGAAGGAAGTGAACAAAAATTGCTTTAGTCTGGTGAAGGTAAGTCGGTTATGGGGCTTCAGGGAGACAAGGAGATATGAGGACTCTGATGTTAGGATGTGTGAGTTTCTAGACTTAGCTTCTCATAACAAATTAGAGCTAGCATAAACTTTAGAGTTCATCTACTCCAATCTGTTCTTTGACAGAGAAGGAAATGAAGTACTTGCTTCAGAATCTCATATTTTGGAGAAAAATCATGATAAATGTTATAGGGCATGTAGGAATACTGGACACTAATGTATTGTTGGTGAAGTTGTGAATGATCCAACCATTCTGGAGAGCATTGGGAAGTATGCACAAAAGGCTACAAAACTGTGCCTACTCTTTGATCCAGCAGTGCCATTATTAGGTCTGTATCCCAAAGAAATAATAAAAGAGGGGAAAGACCACATGTGCAAAAATGTTTGTAGCAGTTCTTTTTGTGTGGCAAAGAATTGAAAATTGAGTGGGTGTCCACCAATTAGCTGAATAAGTTATGGCGTATGAATGTAATGGATGATTGGTTATCCTATAAGAAATTATGAGCAGATTGATTTCAGAAAAGCTTAGAAAAGATTACATAAACTCATGATGAGCAGATGAGAAGAATCAGAACATTGTACACAGTAACAGCAAGATTATGTGATGGTCAACTATAATGGACTTGGCTCTTCTCAGCAATATGGTGATTCCAGGCAATCTCAATAGACTCTGCATCCAGGAAAAAAACTGTGGAACAGATATGGATCAAAACATAATGTTTTCACCTTTTTTGTTTTCTTGCTTTTTCTTTCTTGTGTTTTTTTTTCTCTCTTGGTCTGATTTGTCCTATACAACATGATTAGTATGGAAATATGTTTAAAATTATTGTACATGTATAACCTATATCAGATTATTTATTTTCTGTATTGGGGAGAAAGGAAGAAGAAAAATTTGGAACACAAAAATTTATTAAGATGAATATTATACGCATTCAGAAAAATAAGAACTATTGAGAAAAAAAGAATATCAATTTGAAATGACTTCAAGTGTCAGCGCTTGTCTGGAACATGGATTCTTTTTATGACATCTCTTACATAGTGGTTATACAGAATCATCTTGAACACTATATTGCTTCTTGAGGCAGCTTACTCTACCTTTGGAGGGGTTGAATTATTAACAAGCTATTTTTTAATGTTGAGCTGACATTGTCCTTCCTATAACTTCTACCTATTACTCCTATTATCAGGGGGCAAGTAGAACTAGTTTGCTCCCTCTTTCCCATGGTAGTTACTCAGGTATTTGAAAGCAAAGAACATGTTCCCCTTTCTCCTAATGGACCCCCTTCTTCAGGATGAAAATCTCCCCTTCTTTCAAATAATCCTTATATGGCATAATTCCAAGGTTCCTTGTCATCCCTGTCAGTAGCAAAGGTTAAGACTAGACTTTAAGTCACCTGACTCCAAATTTAATGTTCTTTACAACTCTTCAGCTTGCTTCAGTTTTGCTATCCCAATCTTTTCCCGTTATGATTAGTAGCATTTTATAACAGCAAGTATGACTTCTTCAGTTGGGTAATTTGCTCTGGTGATCTGAGGCCTATCTCAATTTTGGTTAACACAGTTTCCAAGGAGTAGCTAAGGACCTTGAGAGTAGAGAATAGTTGAGGACTGATGTTCTGAAAAAGTTTCTGATTAAAAGACACAATGATTGCAAAAAACACATTTAATCTCTATGGTATATTGCTACCCAACTACCTGAATATTCATGGATGAGGGCTAGGGATTCTTAAAGATATGGCTAATTCTGGTGTTGTTTGTGTGTGTGTGTGTGTGTGTGTGTGTGTGTGTGTGTGTGTGTGTGTGTGTGTGTGACAGGACTTTATTCATTGGTCTAGGTGGTTATGTTTTGTGGATCTATCCAAATTGTCTCTGGATTCAGCCCTCACTCTCTAGAAACTTTTCCCTCTTCCCTTTATGCTTCATTTCAGTCAAGTCATACTAGCACATAATGAAAATTGATTACAGAAGGAAGAAAGAGAGAGGAGGAGTGAAGGTGGTGAAAAAAGAAAGAAAAAAAATCAAGTATTTATTTGTACCTTCTCTGTATACTAGGAGATAAGAAATATTATCTCTTTTGATCCTCACAATAATCCTGGGAGATAGATAGTATTATTATTCCCATTTTATAGTTGAGGAAACTATTGTTTGATTGAATTCAATTCTTTAACAATACCTATAAAAGTTAAAAAAAAATATAAAATCACAAACCCATGGTTCCTCCTAGAACTAGATATCCTTTAGACAATCTGTAGACATTCCCCAAACCTGAGAATTCCAGGAACATTATTAAGATGTTGAGACTATCATCCACTTATCAATTACTCATACAGGGAATTAAGAAGTTCTTACAATATACTATTCCACTCATGTCCTCTCAGAGGGTCAAAATGCATTGTTTAAAGTAATTTTGGGAATGCAAAATACTTATTACTTTTTTGGCCAATTTTTTTGCTTACTCACATGTTGTTTGTGATCTCTAAGTCTTCCTCATTGATCAGGTTTTATAGGACCTTAATCACTCCTCTTTATCTGTTCATCAGTAGTACAAAAATGAAGTAAACTAAAGAGCAATTCCAGGTATATAAACTCCTCTATCACCTTTCATTTCTCTGTCCTTAAACTTTTCGTGTCTTTCTACTGCATCCTACATCAACTTTTTTCTTCTCTGTCTCTACCTCTTTTTGTATTCTCTTTCTGTAGTTCTCATAATATATCCCTGAAAAAGGAATTCATATTTAAAGCACCAATGTCTTAGTGTTTTTAATCAATCTAAAAACTATACAATTTCTTTCCCCTTATATGACTGCAAATCTTTTTGGGGAGATGGTATTATTTTCAGTGTTAACTTGGAAAGAAATATAGGAGAGGAAGGTTATTAAACTGACAATAGAACTGAAAGTCTACAGATCCATTTTGCTGATCTCATTGTTTTATATCTATAAAACCTAGACAGTATACCAATGCTATGTAACGAAACAGAATCACTTCCATGTGAATTGTCTTAGGAAGATTCTGACGATCACCTGGCAGGATAAGATACCAGACACTGAGATACTTTCTTGAACTTAACTGCTAAGTATTCAAACTCTGCTACAGACAGTACAACTCCATTGGGTTGGCCACATTGTTCTAATGCTAAATGTACGCTTGCCAAAAAGATTTTTAAGGAGAATTCACACAGGGCTAGAACATGATGATCAGAAAAAAATAATAAAAGGGTACATGACATAGTAGATACTGGTACAAGACTTCCTAGCATGGTGTGCCCTCATCAGAGAAGATGCTGTGCTCAGCGAGTAAAACAGAATTAAAGTAATTTAAAAAGAAATACAAGATTTACAAAGTTAGAAGAGCCATCCTAAATGTACATATGGACTTTGTGCTCAATCTGTAAGGAATATTCCAAGGTTGCATTGGTCTTATCTGCCACAATTGGACACATTATAATTTGATTATGATATAATGATGTAATTTTGGTCCTTTTTGAGAATGAAGGATAACAACTGATTATTCTCAACTTCCCTTGTTTTACTTAGCTCATTCTGAGCTTTGGTACTTTTATGTTGTAAGACATAGCCATACTTTTGAATTTATCATCTATTACCCATATTATTAATGCAGGTCTTTCAAAAATATTTAATTTAATTGAGGAGTACCTATTGCATTGGTTAGAAAACTTCTTTCTATTCACAGGAAATGTCTTTTTCTTCAGAATTTTGTTCTTAGGGGCTTCTTATCCCTGCTGGGTTGACTTTTATTTTTCAGTTTTAGAACATGGGACTTTACTTAGCCTATCTCTGAACCCTTTGATATTTTCTCTCACCATCTATATATCAGGTTATTTCTAGTTTTCCTCTCTTTCAATATCACAGATTTTAAAATGGAATAGTTTTCTCTACCCTACCAAAATTTCCACTATCTTCACCTTAGAAACTAGTTCCTCTTTGTTGGTAAAAATCATATCTAGTGCAGCAATGTCCCTTGTTGGTTCCTGCACCTTTTAAAGGATGAAGTTATCATCAAGAGAAGTTAAGAAATTATATTCATAAGTGATATTTCATAGGATGCATGTTTTGACAATCACACAATTGATTGAAAGACCTGAGGAATACACAATTGTACTGTGTATGTTTGTAGACCATAAAGAACAACAACAACAACAATTTCTTTGATAAAGCAAAATTCTGTCTTAAAAACTTTCTTACAACAAGGTGTCACTCATATTTTGATCTAGTCTTCAGATTTTAGTCTAGTCTGTAAATGAACAATAAATTTGGGCTATAATTGAACAGCACAAATGTAGCAGGCTTTGGAAAATTACATAGTTCTTCTGATTAATGCAATCTTCTCTCTAAAACAAAAGCTCATCATTTAAACACCAGTATTCTTCTGGTATATAGCTTCCAGTCATGATATTCTATTGCCTATAAATATGAAGTTTAGGATTACCCAAAAGCCAAACAAAAGACAGGTACCTGAGAAGTATAGGCAAGGTGCAATATATTTTAAGAAAATGAATTACATAGGTATGGTAATATAAGAGAGCATATCTGAGAAATGTATGACCACCACAAAGATGTTAAGTAACAACTACCTAGTGGATAGTCTACATGCTTCTATAGAATCCATTAAATTGAGGAAGGCCCCTATCATGTTTTGAGTGGACCTTCCATGGAACATTTATGGGAAGACAGAGATGAGAGTCACTTGAGATGGGGAACCATAGAAGGATTGCCACCTGCATTGTTGGAGGAAATACATGAATGAAATCATGATTACACTGAAATATTAGAAAGAGTATTTTCTCTAGGGTAAAATGTTGGGCTTTGCACATACTAGGTTCATTTAAAGGCAGAATAGGAAAGTAAAAAGAGCAGGTGATTAGCGACTAGAGGACCTGATTTTTTTATGTATTTATTTCTCAATAGTATTTTATTTTTCCAAATACATGTATAGATAGCTTTCAAACTATCTATTTTAGCAAGACTTTATGTTCCAAAATTTTCTCCCTTCTTCCTATACCTCTCCCCTCCCCAAGACAGCAAGCAATCTGATTGATACACGTTGGACATATGTAATCCTTTAAAACATATGTCCATATTTGTCATGTTGTGCAAGAAAAATCAGACCAAAAGGGGAAAAACAATGAGAAAGAAAAATCAAGCAAATAAAGAGAAAAGATGAAATTACTATGTTTTGATCCACATTCAGTCTCCATAGTTCTCTCTCTGGATATGGGTAGCATTTCCATTTCAAGTCTATTGGAATTGCCATGAATCATCACATTCCTAAGAAGAGGTAAGTCTATCATAGATGATCATCACATAATTTTGCTGTTTCTGTGTACAATGTTCTCCTAGTTCTACTCACTTTACTCAGCATCAGTTCTCGTAAGTCTTTCCAGGCTTTTCTAAAATCATCTTGCTCACCATTTCTTGTAGAACAATAATATTCCATTACATTCATGTACCATAACTTATTCAGCCATTCCCCAATTGATAGGCATCCACTCAATTTCCAGTTCCTTGCCACTACAAAAAGAGTGGCTACTAACATTTGCACATGTGGGGGGGGGATCTGATTTTTAAAACAAACTTTGTTAGCTACTAATAAATAGTCTGATATTGGGCAAGTCACATAATTCTCTGACTGTCAATGTCCTTTTCTATAAAATAAGCAGATTATCCTGGATGATCTCTTCCAGCTCTATATTCTATCATTTGATAATAAATGTTTGTTAAAAATTTAGTGGATGAATAAAACCATTAATAAATAATGATTGATTGTAAAGAAGCTCAGCTTTGGTACAGAGAGAGCTGAATGGAGGAGTGTTTCTGTGTGAGTCAGAGTACATATAATAGGAGGAACATTGAATTACTGTGTATAGGAAGATTGAGTGCATTTGCAAAAAGTGTAGAGAATGGTATAGTATAAGAACTATAGTGTTTGTCTTGGTTTTCTTTCCTTTGATCATTATTTCAGTGTGTGTGTGTGTGTGTGTGTGTGTGTGTGTGTGTGAAAGAGAGAGAGAGAGAGAGAGAGAGAGAGAGAGAGAGAGAGAGAGAGAGAGAGAGAGAGAGAGAGAGAGAAGAGAGAGAGAGAAAGAGAGAGAAAGACAGAGAGAGAGAGAGAGAAAGAGAGAGAGAGACAGAGAGAGAGAGACAGAGAGAGAGAGACAGAGAGAGAAACAAAGAGAAAGGGAGAGAGAATAGGCACGTACACTGCTGTTAGGTATTCTTAGTTCAGTTACCTTTATATGGCTTATACCAATGAAGGAGTACCTCATGACATTAACTGTGAGATCACATCTGGTCTTGTCCTGTTTATCTAGATCATGTAAGCTGAGTTTATTTGTTATTCTCATTCTGAGAAAACAGTTCTGGGCATTTATACTATGTGCTATCTAATTGTGGGACCTCATTGATACATACATACACACATATAAATGTATATATGTGTGTGTATGTGTGTGTGTGTGTGCAAATACATACACACACCCATACACAGACATTCTGCCGAAGTAAAATTGATTCAACTCATTCTAGAATCTGTGAGAACCACTAATTCCTATCATTACTTGGGAACTTGTACTGGCCCTTTCCTTTCATTTGGCTTCAGTAAGACTTAGCTCTCTAAAAGATAATTCCTTGATTTTTGGCTTTTACAGATGTTTGGGAAAAACCTCTCAGTGAACCAAAATACCCAACTCATCCTGACCTTCCTGAATGGCCTAATGAGCAGCAACCAAATCCGAGTAAATCTGGCTTTGGAGTTGTTTAACATTTTCCTGGAAACCCAAGGACTCAAGTTTGAGCAGGTCAGCTTTTCCTTCTTAGGAAAAAAAAAATAGAAGGATGGCAACAGGCTATTGATCTGTGGTAGAAAAACTGCCCTAAGGGTATAAAGAGGGAAGGGGAACTGGTCAGTAGTAAAGTCCCCCTGAAATCATTAAAGAGTTGGTACACAGGATCATAGAATCCTAGAGTTGAATGGAAACTCCGAGGCCATTTAATCTAAGTCATATTCAAAGAGCTTTGAGATTAGGGGTAGTCTGGACAAATTTTCAGATGGTTATTGATAATATATGGGTTTTTAATCCTTTTCTTTTCTCTTTAACAATTGCTTATTTATGTCATTAGCCACATCATTTGGGGGTCTCCAAATAATATTATATGAAGGAAATGATACTATATTGAAGGAAATGAGGATGGTTAACCTGAAGAATAGAATGTTTGGGGGAATCATGATATTTGTCTTCAAGTGTCTGAATAATTATCATGTGGAAAAGCACTTTGCAACTTTTACTAGTTGTTCTGAGTTCTGTTTTTTGGGGGCAAAGACTGGTTTCTGGTAGTTGGCTATTTGCTCAAGGCTGCCCTGAAGTATCTGGTCCCTGAGCTGAAGTCCGCCAGTTCCCCTTGCTATGTTGAGGAATGTGAGGCATCCGTGCTTCATCACAATGGAGCTCAGGATCTCCCACTGGTTCCTGAGGTGGGCCTTACTGCTGGCTTGCTAGAATGCTTCTCTCCTGGACTGTGCTCCCCTTTTACCTGAATGAGATAGAACATTCTTGCCAATGTATATTGAATATATTATATGCAAATAATTTTATTAATATTATTCATAAAATTGCTAAATTAATATAATCTAATTATGTGATATATAATTAATAGATAATTTCCTATATCCACAATAGACATGTTATATGTAGGTAATATATGCATATAATAATAAAATATTCATATAATATATGCCATGTACATAAAATATTCATTGAAGATACATTCAAATTTTATTTTGAATCAATATTTGTTGATATCAGTTTATGGCTATAATTCTTCATTTTATCCTTCCCTAGCTTAAGAATTAGGACAAGACTTTTCTCATAAAAGAAGGTAGTTTTCTTTTACATTTTTTGAGACTAATTTGTGCCTTATAAGTATTAATTCTTTAAAGGTTTGATGCAATGTTCCAGTGAATATATTTGGAGCAATGTTTGTGTCCTTTGGTCCTTCTTCCACTTTTTAAAGAAATATTTCATTCTCCTTAAATGTCCTAGAGCAGTTGTGTCAAACTTAAATAATGAAAGAGGACGCTATTTCATATTAAGGATCCCTGTGGGCAGCATATTGATTTAATTTTAAAATGTAATGTTTTCTATATTTTATTATATTTTTATTTATTTTGTTAAATATATCCCATTTATAACTTAATATGATTCTGGAAACATTCAGGTAGGTTATAGGCTTTGTATTTGTTACTTCTACCCTAGAAAATGGAGAAATGTTTCTCAAAATCCTCTACCTTCTTTTCTAGGAGGGTTATAATTCTTACAAGGTATTAAGTCAGTGGAATTGATACAGACAATAATTATCTAATTTAGCATGGTTCAGTATGATTGATCTGACCCTACAAGGAGATGTTTTGGGCCAGAATTTGAAACAAGGTACTAAGTGGAATTGAGGAGACAATGGTTAAATTTTATTTAGCATTGATTTAATCCTACAACAAATAATGGTTTCCTAATGATGCAATGATTAGGGTATACTCAGTGTACTGCATATAAGCAATAAGCTCTCAGGGCCAGATCCACAAGCCCACTCTTGGAGGCAGAAACAGATTCATTCCAACTTCTACCTTTGTGCTGGCTAGAGACATTCGGAGGAAGAGAGGCTGAAGCTGGCAGAGGCAAAGGACTAGTGGCAAGAGCTCTTGGAGCCAAGGAGAGAGATAGGCCTCTAAGAAAGCTAACTGGGATATTTTGAAGAAAACAATAAAGGATCTGAACTTTTAGCTCCTGGCTGGATTTGGGGTGATTATTGAACTGAACTGAAACTAAGGCTGCTCCCAGAAGCTCTCCAAAAAACCTGCTCCCCGAGAACTTTATATTTTAGAGAAGGACATTACATAGGAGGGTGGTATACCAAACAACATCATGCACCTTGCCTTCCATACTTGCTGAAAAATGGATTGCTTGGCTCTCAGTTTCCTGTCATTTTTGGTAGCTTTTATGGACAACTCCATAAAAAACTACTGTGTCAAACTGCTTGTTCTACTTGAAAGGAATACAAAGATGATTGATGATGATGCTGATGATGGGGGATGCTGATGGTAGTGATGAAGATTTTAGCATGGCAACCAAATGGTCTCTGAATTGAGCTCTATACCTAAATTTAGGAGGACTGAATTAAAATTTTGCTTCAGATACCTACTAACTATGTGACCTGAGCAAGTTGTTTAACCTGCCTGCCTGAATTTCTTCAACTGTAAAATCAGGTTTATAATATTGCTGTCTCCACAGGGTTGTTGTGAGAATAAAATAATATATTTATAAAGTGCTTTACAAACCTTAAAGTAGTGTATAAATATTATCACCATCTTCCTCCTCTTTCATTTATATTGTCCTGTAGGGTTTATAAAGCACTTTCCCTCAAAGCTCTATAAAAATTGACCAAATGTCAATAGTCACATTTTAAAGATGAAGAAATGGAAACACATAAAAGGCTTAAGTGATTTGCCCACAAGCAAATATTTTTATCCAGAAAGACAGCATGATATAATGAAAATATCCTTATGTTTTAAGTAAATCCAAGAATTAATCCCAATCCAATTACTTCCTAGATTTGTGATTTGAGGCAAATCACTTAATGTTTCTGAAACTAAATTTCTTTATCTACAAAATGGGAGAATAATATTTATAATACCTATCTCACAGAGTTGTTCAAAAGACTGAATGAGTTAATGTTTAGAAAGCATTTTCTAAAATCAGAAAATATGATATAAGCATAACTTATTGTTAATCAGAATAACATATAAATTGTGACTCTATAGTAATTAGAGTTTTTAGAAATTGGGCCTAATGTATACCTTGAAATGAATATTGTCTCCTTCAAAGGAGTGTCTTTGAGAAGTCATACATTAATCTAAAAACCTCTTACCATTGATCTCACCACTTGGATTCTGTCTTTTTTGGAAAGTTCCCTGAGAACTGGCAATATATTCTTTGGACTATCCTTGGAAGAGTTACAGAAGCAGTTTTCATCCTTTGGGTTTGTATTTGATTTTCTGAAACAGACAATAGTTAAGATTATAATTTTTATATAGGACTTTAAGGTTTACTGAGTTTTTAAATATATATATATATATATATATATATATATATGATCTCATTTGTTAATTTGTTATTCACAACAGAATTGTTATTATTGTTGAATAATTTCAGTCATGTCCCATTCTTTGTGCCTCCATTTAGGGTTTTATTGGTAAAGATCCTGTGATGGTTTGCCATTTCCTTTTCCAGATGAGGAAATTGAGGCAAACTGTGTTAAGTGACCTGCTCAGGGTCATACACCTAGTAAATGTCTGATGACAGATTTAAACTCATGAAGATATGTCTTCCTGATTCTAAAACCAATGCTTTATTCATTTCACCATCTAGATATCCCTTGTCATATAAGCATCACAAATTTTCCCATTTCAGAAATCAAGAAAGGTAAGTGATATACCTAGAGAGCAACAAGCCAATAGTGGGGAGACAAACAAGAGACAGAAGCCGAAGTTGTTTGGGGAAGAATCAGGATCAATACCAAACATTCAAAACATGTTCTGCTTTTAAAAAAAAAAGATAAGGGGAAACAAGATCTGGGTTTCAAGATTTAAGGTTTCAGTTTCAGAAAGACGATAGGCTTTAGAGTTAGACATAGTACTTGTGTTCAGTTTGTCATACTCAAAACACTCATTGAACCTTGATGTTAGGGAGGGTGGTGGCTTTCTGCTCTTGATTTACCTCAGATCCTATTGTCTGGTGAGCTCCTTTGTTATGGTCACCTTCATTAACCTTTGGGGAATCCGTGGGGTGGCAGGTCCCTTACAGCTCAAAGATTTTATGATCCTACAACCATATATCATCCTAAGTACAGAGAGGCTAAACATCTTCTCCAAAGGTGATAGAACTTTGGGGCTAGATGAGGGGAAGAGAAGCCTAATCCGTCCTGGTCAGAGAGGACTAGTGAAAATTCAGGAGCAGGAACCAGAGGGTGTGTTCTAAACATCCTTAGAGAGAAGCTATGGGCAAAGAGCACCTGAATTCCCAGGAAGGAGATAGAATAAGAACTGTAACAGTTGAAAACATTGTATCAGAGAAACTAAAGACCAAGAGCATCTAAGGTAGAGTTTAAAAAAAAAGACTGAAAAAAATCCATTTAATTAGGCATATCTTTGCCTGCTCACTGGAGCCATCCCTAACAATCAATCAATATGCATTTATCAAATACATATTAGAATCCATGCATCATACTATCAAGAATATCAAAGATTTATTTAGTGCTTTAAGATAGGTACAATTTTTTATATTTATTATCTCATTAGATCTGTGTTTGGAAGATGAGGAATCAAATTTTAGCTCTGATACTGCACCAGCTTTTTGATTCTGGGCAAGCCATTATACCTGAATCTTGGTTTCTTTATCATTAATGGGGAAATTTTAATACTTTCTGAAAAAACATTTGGTAAACCATGAGGTGAGAAAATTCGCCATCCATCATGACCAAGTTTTTAAAAATATATATTATCTCATTTGTTCCTCATAGCATTATCATCATTATCTGATGGGAAGTCATGGTGATAGCAATTCACCTGAAGTGTTGTTTTTTTTTTCCCTACAGGTGACAGAGGTGTTTCAGAGTATGTACAAGGTGCTCCCCTCTGTCATATTCTCAGACGTCCGACTATCCCTTCTAAAAACCATCCCAAAGTTGGGGCGACAATACACTCCTGAGGTGGTTGAAGTGCTCCTCTCCTTCGCCCGACCAGCGGACAGGTACTTCCAAGCTCTTGAGGGAATGGGCAGGATCTAGTCTGCTGCCTGAAACATCTGCATGCACACTCAGAACCAGATTCTGGGCAAACCATTTCTCCTGTGGCCTTTTGTTCCTTCCTTTGTAAAATGTGTGGATTGGACTACATTATGGCTATGGTTTAGCCTCTCAGCTCTGATATGTAGGATCTTATACTCTTAAGTCTCTAGTCTCAGAGATCACCAAAGAAGTGATCCAGGACATGCTTTTGTCTTTAGAAAAGGGTGTTCCACAGACTTTCAGAATCACCCATTTCCATATTTAACATGTACCCTGGACTTTTCACTCACTGTGATCTTGGTCAGATCCTTTCTCCTCTTTAACCATCCTTTTCCTCATCTTTAACACAGAATCATTCATTATCTGGGAAACTAGGAGTTTGGTGCTTTGAGCACCTGGAGTGGAAAGAGGCAGCTCTTTTAGTCATCCCAACACCTGCCCTTTTCATTCCCCTTTATTGAGTAGTGATCAACCACTCAAAAACTCTTAGTAACTCTTTGTTCCTGTTATCATGCTACAACTAGCCTGATTAGCCAACCTTCTCCGAGCAATCCCTTCTTTTGTAGACTCATAGATGGTGAAGGTGACCTCACGACATAGACCACAAAGGTTGGAGCTTACATACACCTTAGTGAATAGCTCACCTATCTCCTTCACTTGTCATAAGAGACAACTATACTAACTGTAGCAGGCTCTAACAACCTTGATTATGGCCTTTTCCCAAGACCACTGGTTTTGGAATCTAAGGACCTGCACTCAAATCCTATTTCTGTTACTCTCTGAGGAACCTGGAACAAATAACTTAATCTCCCTGAGCTTCAGTTTCTTCATCAAGGAATTTCACTCACTGGCCTCTATGGCCCCATCTCTCTCTAAGTCTGTGATTGATGATGACTTCGCAAGCCAAGAAAAGGGAAAAAGAGAAAATAAAAGTAACAGGATATATCCCAGGATTGTCTAGCAATGGAGCCCAGCTATTTCCTACTGGCTATACCAGTCAATCTGGCAACATCGATTTCCTAGGTTAAACAGGACCTATATTTGTATATAGTAGTATAGCACTGATCCTACTTGTAATGTATAATCTCACTGACATATAGTAATATGCTACCATACCTAACCTATAATAATGCATAGCATACATAGTATATATACCTGTAATAATATATAGCATATTATAATATAATAATACATAGTATAATAGTATTATTATAATGATAATGTGATAATAATATAATGATACATAGTATAATAATGTAACATAACAATATATTATAATAATTTAATAACATATAATATAATAAAAGAATATAATGTAATACTGTATAGGCAGAGCCAAACCCAGAAATATATAGTAATTTATTATAATAAATTCTATTGTCATTTATTGTAATAAATAAATATGTGTATATGCATACATATATGTAGAATATTCATATGCATATCCATCTATAGTAACACTACATCATATTATACAGATATCCAACTATAGTAATTATCACAACATATGGTCATATATAATAATGTTTACTCATGCCTACACATAACAATATCTTTTTTTTTTTTTTTTTTGCTGAGGCAATTGGAGTTAAGTGAATTGCTCAGGATCACATGGCCAGGAAGTGTTAAGTGTCTGAGGTCAGATTTGAACCCATGTCCTCCTGACTTGAGGGCTGGTAGCACTTCATCACCTAGCTGCCCCAACAATATCTCTTTTTATAGCCATATATTATCAGTCAAAAAGCATCAATTAAATGCTATTTTGTGTCTGATACTGTACAAAACACTGGAGATACAAAGGAAGGCAAAAACATTCCAGTGGAGGAGACAAGTACATAATGTGCAATACATTTATAATTAGAAGATAATCTCAGAAAGGAACGTTTTAGCAACTGAAGGGAAATGTCTCCTTTAGAAAGTAGCATTTGAAGTGAGTCCTTCAAGAAATCCTGGGAAACTAAGAGGCAGAACTGAAGAAGGAGGCATGGAGAAATAGTCAATGCAAAGGCACAGACATGAAAGATAGAACATTATGTGTTAGGAATAGAAGTAGGTCACTAGAGCCAGATTATAGAGTGCATGAAGTGGGCAGTGAAGTGTAAAAAGACTGGAAACCAGAAACAGTCATGCCCACAAAAAGTAACTTCCAGATTAAATTCCCCACAAGAGAAATTGGAAAGTTACAGCTTCGTGATGGAAGCATTTTCCCCTCTTTCTAACACTTTTCCAATGAAGTATCCCCTGAATTTTGGGCAAAAGAGGGGTAGAGACAGGGTGAAGTAATCTTGAAATACTTTCCAGTCAGGTCATGGATATGTGGAAGATCATGGCAGTGGATAAAAACCTAATGAGGAGATTGATGACTCTGTTGTACCTCAAAATGAAGGTTCGGCCATCAGAAGAAGATATGATTTTAAAAAATATAAAGGATAAGACAGAACTGATGTCCATAGAGGTGAGAAATAATGTGGGGTACTCTTTCCATAACATTTCTTAGCAGAATTATTGACCTTTAGAGTTGGAAGAGAAGTGGAGAATTCAGATGCAGAAAGGAGAAATAACTTGTCAAAGGTAACTCTTTCCCCCTTTCTCTCTCCCCCTCCTTCTCTCTCTCTTTATTCCCTCTTCCTCTTATCCTCCTTCTCCCTCCCACTCCCTTGCACTCTCTGTCTATCTGTCTTTCCCTTTCTTTCTTTCTGACTGTCCTTGGTGCTCTCTCTTTGTCTCTGTTTCTATCCCTGTCTCTCTGTCTGTCTGTCTCTATATATTTTTCTGTCTCTTTGTCTCTGTCTATTCCCTATTTCTTCCTTTTTCCATCTCCTTCCCCTTCTCCATCTTCTGCCTTCCACTTCTTTCCCTCTCCCTCTGTCTTTCTTCCTCTATTTCTGTCTCTCTTTGTTTCTCTCTTTGTCTTTGGGTATGTCTCTCTACCTCTGTCTTTCTGTCTCTATCTCTATCAGTCTCTCTACCTCTTTCTCTCCATCTCTGTCTTATCTCTCTCTCTCTCCCTCCCTCTTTTTATCTCTGTGTGTCTCTCTCTTCCCTTTCATCAAACTGCTAAAATTTCTATCATTAGAAATCACACATCTACCTTGTAGGGTTTAATTCATAAGGCTTCATTTGGCTGTTCACATACCCAAGATTTTCAAGAGTTACAGACCCAGGGTGACTCTAATCAAATGAGTGTGAAGGTATAGTCTAAAGAGCATATAACTTAAATCCAAGAGATATGGGTTTGAGTGCTGACTTATAAACTTAATAATAAACTATGTGACATTGGGAAAGTCATAAGTAATCATAGGATTTAACATCGCATAGAAGATATCTTAGAGTTCATTTAGTTCTACCCCTTCATTTTACAAATGAAGAAACTGAGAGCTCCACAGGTATCATTAAATTCTGGTTTTAGAGTTAGATAGGATTTAAAGATCATCTAGTCTACTTCCTTTTTATCCCCATATGAGGATGCTGAAGCTTAAGTAGAAGAACTAATTTTTCTGTGGTCACTCAACTAATAGGTAGAGTAGTCAGAACTTGAACTCAGATCTCTACCTCTATCTTCACTGGTCTTTCTTCTATATCACTCTAACTTTTCTCACTATGCTTTTCTAAACTTGAGTTTCCCTTGGAAAGTAAGAATCATGGTACTTGTCCTACCCGTTTCATATATTGTGAGAAAACCTTATTTTAAGTTATAAAACACTAAATAAAATATTTTTATTATATTTTTTGAATATGATATATTTCCTGGAATCCCTAGTTATATTCATATGAAGAGGGACATCACAAAAGGAGTCCTTAGGTTTTGGGTTTTTTTTTTTCCCTAAGCCTTGATCTAGCCCTAAGTAGCCAGTCTCTTAATCTCCAGACCCTAAACTGGGCCCTTTTGGTTCTTTAGCGCTAAAGAAGTTTAGTTAGCAATGACCACTATCGCCTTCTTTCTGGCCAGAAAAAAGACATATTCCCACCTCTTGTTGAAATTGATCCTTTAGCCCCAATCTTTCCCTATCTTTTGGAGTACTATTTCAAAGTCATGTCATTTCTCTTATGTGCCTTCAATCTTGCCTTCTCCTTTGCTTCCTTGCCTTCAGACTATAAACATGATCAAGGCTCCCCAATATTTAAAAAAAAAAAACATTCCTTTAATCTTTAATCCATTCAACTAAAGATTCTTTCCTCTTTCACTGCCAAACTCATTGAAAAAAAATTGTCTACATTTAAAACTTCCACTTCCTTACTTCCCACTATTGCCTAAACTTCTTGCAACTTAATTTTTGTTTCCACAATTCTATTGATCCTGATTTGTCTTGGATAATATTTGACCTAGCCTTTCAATCAATGGCTTGTTTATTATCCAATCCAATAGTTTTTGGGAGCCTTTTCCTTTTAGAACAGTTAGATGGTATAATGGATAGAGTTCTGGGCCTGGATTTGGAAGACCTGAATTCAAATTTGTCATATATTTACTAGCGTCATTGGCCCTGTTTGCTTCAGTTTCTTTAACTGTAAAAGGGAAGAAAATGTCAAGCCATTACAGTAAGTTTGCCCCAAATGAGGTCACAAAGAATAAGACATGCCTGAAAGAACTGAACAATAGCTTCCTCTTCAACCTATCTGCAGTTTTTGATACTTTTGATCACCTGTCCTTCTCTATATTCTCTTTCTTTGGTTTACATACTCCCTACTTTTGACTCTCTAGGCATCCTTATGTCTCATGCTCTGACTCTTTATCTCCTGAGTGAGTTATTAAGGTTCCTTGTCTATAACTCTTCTCTCTATATAATCTCCTTCTTAGCCATCTCTTTTTCCCTCTTGTCTTCAACTTCCTACTCTACAGATTGAATTGTGATCTATATGTTTGTCCGCAATCCCTTTCCTAAACTGCAATGCCCCCAACTCCAACTGCTTTTCAGAGTGTCTCTACAAATCATTAAACTTGATCCCAAACCTGCTCCTATTTTTGATTTTGCTCTTTGTGTTCATGGCACAATCGTTCAACTCATCTTTCATAGTATGGTAAAAATGAATACTAGCCTTGATTTAGGAAAGATCCTAAATTTCATATTTCACTTTCAGTCAATTAACCTCTCAGAGCTTTAGTTTCTTCATCTGTAAAATGGAAATGATATTGTGGTAACTATGTCAATGAGCCAATGTTGTATAGCACAAATGAGATAGTATATTAAAACCCTTTGCCAATCTTTTTTTAAAGCACACAAATATTAGCTTTGCTTGAAACTTTGGGTTAGTTCTTACTCTTCTTCCTCACTTTTTGCATTTAGTCCTAATCCTTAGCAATATCTTGACACTTGTCACCTCTTTCCCCTTTCCATAGTCAATCCTCAGTTTTAGGCCCAGAATATTGCAGCTTTCTAGCAAGTCTTCCTCACTCCATTCTTTTTCTCTTCCAAACTACCCTTCATACAGTTTCCAGACTTCTTTCCTAATGTCTAGATTAGTCATGATAAACCCCTGCCCATGACTCTTTGATAATCCCCATTGTCTAATGAGTAAGTTCAAACTCTTTAAGCCAACATACCACTTTATCTTTCTAGTGTGTTTTCAAATCTGTTTCATGTACCCATGCTCCAGTTCAAAGGCTCTACTCACCACTCTCTATAGATGCCCTGAACTTTTCAGCCTCAGTGCCATTTTAAAAATTCTTTCCTATTGAGGAGGGAAATAAAGCTAGACAGGCTATGTCAGGCTAGATGATAGAGGTCCTTGAACCTAAAGATTGAGAGGCTGGACTTGATTGGGGAGACAATGTGAGCCATGGTTGGTTTCTGATCAGGTGTGTGCCCTAAAAAGTGGTCCAATTTAAGCTGTGTGTTTTTTTCTCATTTCCCCACCTCCATCCTCTTTTGTAGGCACTGAATACAATGTATGAGCTCCTTTACATCCAGGAGTTCCGGTTAACAGTCCACTGGGCCTTTTCTGGTATTTTTTTGGGCCTGCTGACACAGCTGCACTACCTCTTTGAACTGAACATGGTTGACAGTTCCCTGGACAGCTTTGAAAATACCCTGAAGTTGGAGTATCTCAGTCCTTTCAGGTGAGAGCCTCAGGACCCTGGATATTGCTTCTGGGTCATCTTTACAGATACTAAACTCACCCTAGCTATTTCTAAACTAGAGCGAAAGGTCTAGTATCCAGGAGCAATAGAAGGGGCACACTAAAACCTTTGTTCTTTCTATTCTGTAATTTTAACCCTGACATTCTCCAGAGCCTGAGTGATCAACTTTCTAACCAGCCAAGGAACTAAGATTTGGATGAGAAGACTTGATTTTGTCCTTGGCCCCAGGCTGGGCGCAGAGGAAGGACAATGCTGCTCAAAAAAAAAAAAAAAAACACCAGAGAATATCCATGCAAGAAATAGCTTTCTTGTTTTTAACTTCTTCTGTTTGTTCCTAGTTCTATCATCTTAGGCCACATTGTTTCCTTCTAGTCTGTGATAGTCTTTTAAATACTCAGAGGCAACAGCTATCTAAATTTTCCCTTTTACAGGTTAGGTTAAACATGCTCACTTTCCCTCAAATAATCCCAGGAGAGTCTGGTTTTGAGTTCCCTCTATTCCAATCATGCTTCCCTAGATGGGACTTCCTGCATAAGGAAGGTAATTCTGCTAGCCTAGTATTTCTATATGGAAAAGCAGCTTATAAGATAGGATTCTCTGTTCAGGTCTGCTCTGAGCTAAAGGAAAGGAAAGGGGTCTTTAATTTCAAGCTGTAAACAAATGCCAAAGGAAGGACTTGGTGAATGATAACCCATAGTCAGTCCGTAGCTGCTCTGACAGCTCCTGGGGCCAAGAGAAAATAGGATCTGGGCTTAAGCTGAAGAAGGTCACAATTTAAATTCTGACACCAAAGATATGAAAAAAAGAAGCAATAAAGGATATCATTGCCTTAGAATGGCAAGAGACATTGCTTGAAGGAGCAAGTGCTGTGCTCAGCTTTCAACAAACTAAGCATATTTGTCTGTGAGGTTGTATGGTTGTAAAAGCATGGTGCTCCCCTTCAATAGAAAAATAGCTGCAAAACATAGACTCTTAGCCACCCCTGGCTTATTTAATGCAGCAACCCATCAAGGACACACGCTCGGCAGCCAGCAGCAATTTAATTAGGTGAGATGCAGTTGCTTCTGGCCCCCATATGTGCTTTTCCAGTTCTTTCCAGGGGGCACACCTCATCTGCTTGTGGAAGGTAGTGCCCACAGTGACTCAGCCTTTGTGCCTCTGTACCTTAGGGGGCCTATGTCTGTAGGTGGTATTGCTGCTTTCCCATTTCTCAATCTCCACTTTGAACTTTCTAGCACTTTAATTGGTGAATAGCCAAATTCTCCTCTATCTGCTTCTAGATCTTTACCCTGAGGGTCTTTAGTATCATACTTTGTTGAGAGAATTAAAAAGCAGCTGGTATGACTTGTGGTTAGTGTTAAAATTTATTCTGTACAGCACATATCATGTAGTGGGGACATCTGCTTTCCACAATCTTGCAAATGACCCTTAGCTCATAGAAAAGCTTGATTTTAGTGCTACCTCCTCTAGGAAGCCTTTCCTGATCTCCCACTCCCCCAGTCACTAAGGAACTTTCCCTGGGAGTTATTTGGTAACTACTTTGCATCTTAATTTCTGTGTATATATTATTTCCCCTCAATATAAGCTCCTTGAGGAAAGGAACTATCTCATTTTCAAGGGCCTAATTCAGTGCCTGATACACAGTAGTGACTTCATAAATACTTGTTGAATTGAATGCATGAATACATAGCTACATAAAGAGAAGGGAGTGATTACACAGTGAGACTTAATTTAAATATCTATATATACATATACATATATATTTATATTTATACATATATATTTATATTTACATATATTTATATATTATGTAAAAATGGCATATGATCGTATGATGTATGTATTTATTATTTAATACAAATTGTCCTGTCTTAAAGTATCCTATGCAAAGATATTGACAATACACAAATGTTATCTGGATTATGGCTGACTCAATAGTTGTTCATTTTGGATATAATCTTACTACACAAAAGACATGCCCAGCCAGGTAATGTGCAGGAAAAGGCCAGTTATCAAGCTGAAGATAAATAGGGGATTAACAGGATAAACAGGAATAAACAGGTACATTAACATGAGGCAGAAAAAAAGGTAAAATATCAGAGCTAGAAGCTAGTCAGGATGAAGGTTCAAACCAAAGAGATGGAAATGTCATGCAAAAAAGACTGCAAAAGTGGGAGCAGAGAAGTGTGGGTTTGATGAAATCCATAGAGAAGAAAATGGCACTGAGCAACTAGGATTAGAACACCATAGAACCACATACTTATTATTATTTTTCATTTATTTATATTTTTCTCAGTTACATATGAATCATTTCAGGAGAGGAAAATCAGAACAGAAGAGGAAAAATATGAGAAAAAAAAGAAGAAAGAAAAAAGTGAATATAGCATGTGTTGATTTACATTCAGTCTCCATAATTTTTTTCTTTGGATGAGGATGATGTTTTCCATCCAAAGTTTATTGGTATTGACTTGGATCAATGGAATGCTGAGAAGGATCAATTCTATAATAGTTAATTATTATGCAATTCTGCTGTTACTGTGTATAATATTTTCCTGGTTCTGCTTGTTTTATTTGGCATCAGTTCATGTAAATTTTTCCAAGCCTTTCTAAAATCATCCTAGAACCATACATTTAAAACTGCAAGGTACAATAGAGGCCACTGAATCCAGCCTCCTCATTTGATAGATGAGTAAATTGAGGCTCAGGTGAATTTCCCCAGGGTCACACAATTAGTGTGAGAGAGAATTTTAAGCTAGATTTTCCCAATGGGAGCCAGGAAAACAAGACTAAAGTAGATATCAGTAAACTTCCATTTCTAAGTAACTACAGAGCACTTTCTTCACAATAACACTATAAGATAAGAAAAGAAAGTTTTGTTATTATTCTTTTAAAGGTAAGGAAACCTATCTCAGAGGGGTGAAGTAATATCCAAAGTCTCATGGCCACCAACTCCTCATTTAACTCCTCCGTGCCTTTTCTTCCTGTGTGATTCTTGTTCATGTTTTCCTATAAATCTCTTCAAAAATCCCATGATTTCAAAGTTCAAAGGAACCTCCAGGTTCATCTATTTTAATATCTTCTATAGTACATTTATCACATAGCTATCTATCCTTTGTGTGAACATTTTCATTGAGAGGTCATCTGCAGCCTCCCAACAGTGAATCAACTTGTTATTCAGGAAGTTGGGGTTTTTGTTTTGTTTTGTTTTAGTTCTGTTTAGTTCAAGAGACCCTGGGTTCAAATTCTAATAGTGATGAGAATTTGAAAGCATATGTACAAATAATTAAATGTGATTCTGGAGAATGGCCTCAATCTGCTCAGTTCTGAGCCCCACTCATTGGTGTGTGTGTGTGTGTGTGTGTGTGTGTGTGTGTGTGTGTGTGTGTGTGTGTGTTTATATATATTCTGAAGCTTGAGCAAGTCAGCTAATCTCTCTCAGCCTCAGTTTTCCCATCTGTAAAATGGGAATAATGATAGTACTTACCTCACAAGATTTTTTTTTTTTGTTTGTTTGTTTTTTTTGTTTTTTGTTTTTTTTGGCTAAGGCAATTGGGGTTAAGTGACTTGCCCAGGATCACACAGCTAGGAAGTGTTAAGTGTCTGAGACCAGATTTGAACTTCAGGGCTGGTACTCTATTCACTGGGCCACTTAGCTTCCCCCTATAAGGTTGTTTTAAAGAACAGTGATGTACAAAATATTTTGAAAACTTTAAAGCACTATATAAATATTGTTGTTACTACTATCATTGTCACTATTGTTATTGCATGAAAAACTCAATAAGTTGGCTATGCAGCTCATTTAGTAATTTTGTAATTTAGGCAAGGGACACTTTTCATCCAGCTTGATTTTTTAAAGTATGCATGATTAGACTGATATGTTTCAAATTAATATATATATATGCACATATATATGTATATATATGTGCATATATATATATATTATTGCAGAATCAATGTAGTCATCTGTATTGGTGCAATGTCATTCATTCCTGGATTGGGAGACCTTCCCTACGGCAAAGAAATCTTTTGTTTAGAATCTGTAAAGGGCATTTGTAATATTGGCACACAGTTTAAAGGCAGCTTTATCTCTGTTTTAAACATAGATTGATTTTAGCACTTATTGAGCAAAACTATCTATTAGCATACATAAGGGAGAAAGCCTTCAAAATAACATTTTATTCTAAGGCAAATGCTTCTGGAAAAAATAGTATATAGTAAATGCTGGCAAAGATAACAAATATTGGGACTGGTAAATGTTGTGGAAAGATAAGTACAGTAATACATTGTTGGAGGAAGCTATGAGTTGGTCCAACCATTCTAAAAAACAACTTTAAATTATAAGAAAGTGACTAAATTGCCTATAACCTCTGGCTTAGGGATTCTTTGTTCTTGTCTTTCTCTTTCTCTATCTCTGTTTCTTTCTGTTTTTCTATATATATATATGTTTATATATATATATGTGTGTGTATATATATATACACATATATGTCTGTCTCTGTTTTTCTCTTTCTCTGTCAGTTTATGTATATATGTTATATATATGTGCATATATACACATACACCTATACATACATATATGTATATATGTGTGTAAATATATGCATTGAGACATATGTATGTTACATACACATATACAAATATAACAGCTCAATAACAAAGAATAGTCTTTCTTTTAGCCAAATATATTTACCAAAATAAATATTTATGGAAGCAAAGAAATGGACACCAAGTAGATGTCCTTCAATAAAGGAATGGTGTTTCATGTTATGACATATGAATGTGATGTAGTATTATCATGCTATAAGAAATGAAGAACATGAAAGGCATGAAGCATTGGAAGTCATACAACTGACAAAATAAAGCAAGTAAAAGCATGAAGATGCAAAGAGCACTGACTAACAACATAATGAAAAGAAAACAAATCAATTGACACTGAATTCTGTGAAATTCTAATGACCTAGCTTTGTCTCAAAAACATATGAAAAATGACTTCCCCCTTCTTTACCGAAGATCCACTTTTGTTTCCCCACTGCAGTTTCTCTAGGGGCAGCTAGATGGCATCATAGTGCAGAGTGCCTAGAGTCAGGAAGACTCATCTTCCTGAGTTCAAATCTGCCTTCAGATACTTACTAGCTATGTGATCCTTGGCAAATCACTTAATCTTGTTTGTCTTATTTTCCTCATCTATGAAATGACCTGGAGAAGGAAATGGCAAACCACTCCACTATCTTTGCCAAGAAAATCTCAAATAGGGTCATGAAGAGTGAGACACCAATGAAAAATTACTGAACAACAATAGGTTTCTTAATATAAAATATTACATATAACATCAGAATTTTTTGATGTGTTAGCTAGTTTTTAAATAATATTTTTCTTTAAAATTTTTTTTATTATAGGACATGGTTTTCTGGGATGGGAAGGGAAAAAGAAGGGATACACTGGAAAATATAGATTAAAAGTTAAAAATAAATCTAAAAATATTTTTTAAAAAGAGTAAACCTAACTGGTACTGAATATTTTCCATACCTCTTAATGAGTTGGTTGGTTATAGAGGTGTGGTTAGCTATAGAAAAATTATTAGTGAAAATTTGCTTTTCTCCCCTGATGTTTTCATCAAAAATAACATCCATGCATTCATAGACTATTCACATAAAGATTTTACAAAGATGAGTAAACAGATACAAGAGTCAATCACTTATTTTTAGTAAAAGATCATCCATGATATTTTACATTCTCTTAAGAACAGTCAATCAGTCAAAAAACATTTTATTCTCAGGACTTATGGTGTGCTAAATGTTGGGCATGCAAAGAAAATAAAATAATATGGTTCCTGCTCTTATGGAGCTTACATTGTAATAGCAGACACAACATGTAAATAAGTAGGCACATACAAGATACATAGACACACATATATTTAGTAAAAGGCGCTGTTAGACATTAGCATACTGGAGGAACTAAGAAAGATCTTCTATAATGGATGGGATTTAAAATGCTTCTTGAAGGAAGTCAGGGAAATTAAAAGATGGAAATGAAAGATATAATAATCCTGGCATGGGGGATAGATACTGTAAAAGCACAGAGATTGAAAAGGAAATGCTTTGTTCAAGGAAGTGCAAATAACCCAGTGTTGCTGGAATATAGAGTGTATGGGGTAAAAGTAGTATTCAAAGCTTGAAAAAGTAGAAGGGATGAAGTCATAAAGCTTTAAATGCCAATCAAAGAAATTTATACTTGATTGTGGAAGTACTAGGCAGTTTACTGGAAAAGAAATGCCTTATGGCTTTAATTACACTTCAGAAAAATTACCTTGGAGGATGAGATGGAGTAGTGAAAGATTTGAACAGGAAGATGAGATGTGATGAAGATCTGAACTATGGTTATAGTTGTGTAAATGGAGAGAAGATGATGTATATGAGATATTGTGAAGGAAGAGATGACAAAGATTAGTTATGTAGGGTGAATGAGTTGAAGTCAAGGATGGCAAGAAAACTGACTGCAGACATGGGAGACTAGGAGGATGGTGATTATACAACAGTGCAATTAGAAGTTGGGAAGAGGGGAGGGTTTGGAGAGAAAGCTCATGAGTACTATTTTGGACACATTGATTTTCAGATGCCGATGGGACACCTTATTGAAGATGCAGTTAGGGATGTTAGGCCAAGAGCTCAGGAAGGAGACTATGATTGCTTTTATAGAGCTAAGATTCAACTGCATAGGAATAATTGAGCCTATGGGAGCTGATGAAATCACAAAATGGAATAGAAATAAAAGAAGAAGAAAAAAGAATCAGGGCAAGAGTATTAAGGGACATCCATAGTTAGTGGATGGGACATGGACAAATTAGAAAAGGATACTGAGAAGAAATGGTGAGAGAGGTGGGAGACCCAGGAGAAAGCAATGTCATGAAAACCTAGTGATGAGAGAATAACAAAAAGGAGGCAATCAATAAGGATTGAATTCTACAGAGAAGTTAAAAATGATGAAGATTTTGAAAAAAAGATTCGATTTGGCAATTATGAGGTTATTCTTTATAGTTTATAATGAGATTATAACTTTAGAAAGAGCAGATTCATTTGAATGATGGGGCAAAAAGTCAGATTACAAAGAAGTTAGATGATAGTATGAGAAGAGGAAATAAAGATACCTAGTAGGGACAGCTTTCTTAAAGATTGTATTGTAATGCCAGAGAAACTGAGGAAAGATAGAGATTAGTGAATTTTTAATATTTTATTTGGATTTCTGAGAAGGAGAGATTTTCTAGGACCAAAGGATTCATTTTGATCCCAGGACTGATGTCTTAAAGTATTCAGCATCGGCATCAACATCAGCATTGAATGTGAGATTCCAATGATTTTTATATGTGCCTCTAAGATCAGGGTAGACAAAGGCAAGGAGATGAAGTTCAAATTCTGGTGGGCGTGGGAATTTCCAGAAATGGACCATCAATCCGGTTCTGAAAGGTTGGGGGTAAGACCATAAATTCTGATAAACTGGGAGTAAAGGAGACACAGAGTCTGGAACTTAGAGATAGAGTAGAGGATGCCAATTAAGTATCTGAGATAGGACATCTGGAGTTTTATCTTTTGGAGTGACCAGATCTCCACAGCCCTAATTATCTCAGTTCTAATGGTCAGGAAGGGGAGTTGCAACCAGGGGGAATGATTCAAGGAACTGAGGCAGGGCAATTAGGGAAATTGAGGCAGGACAATTAGGGAAACTGAGGCAGGACAATTTAGGGAAACAGTGGCACAACCGTAGTAGTTTCATAACTCCCTCGCTTGCTTCAGAAACCCTTGATATTCCCCTGAAGTCAGTCATTGTTTCTGACTGCCATTTTCAGGCAGTTTCTTCTTTGAAGGGCATGTTCCTTCTATTTTGTCTTTCCAGGTTCCCTTATTCTTCCAGGCAGAATTTTTCTAACCTGTGCTTTGGACCATGATAATCTGGGAAAGAGTCTTTCTTACCGTTTTCAGAGTCCAGTTATGTTTCTTCTCTCTCTTCTACCGCACAAAAAAGAAAGGAGAGAAGAAAAGGTGAAAGGGAAAGCTTAGCTATCAGCTGGCTCTTTTATATGCCTACTATACTTCTCAATTGTTTTTCCTAAAAGATGTTACTACCTGTAATCTCTCTACATCTTCTGCTGTGATATTTTACAACTGAGTTTGTATTTAAATGTACTTTGTCCTTGGCTGTCGAGCTCTTGGCTTGGCTCAAAAAAAGTTTGGGGCCCAGCCAAATTGAATTCATATTGGCTTTAGGCAAACAGAATTAGAAAGGCAAATCTATTTCATTTAAGAAAAAAACAATGACAGAACACATTCTAAAAGTAAGGAAATGCATAAAATTCTGAAGTCCTTGAGCTAGAGGAGAATTTGGAGGGTGATTCAGGGCCACCCCAATTTTCCAGCATGCAGAGGGTCCTGGACAGATAATAATCTACTGTGGATCATCAAGAAAGAGTTTACACTGTATTCTATTTATCCTATTTACCTCTATTCACCAGGTGCTCCTCTGGAAGTGATCAAGGTTATTTATGTTCTTTTTAATATCTAATTCTTAGAACTGAAAACACTATTCCAGAGTGGACAAAACTCCAAATATTCTACTAGAAAATGTACTGAATCAATTTATTTGTTAGCTCTGAAGAGCAGTGTCAAGTTGTATAAAGACTCCAAGTCAAAAGACCCGAGTTTCCCATTTGATACATGGAGAAGTTAAATGTCAGCATTTAAGTGCCATTGTGAAGAGAATACCCATACTGAGAAAGTCTCTGATTTGTCATAAAATAGGTTTGTTATGGATTAGTGGAGGATAGCCCAGGTGAACAAACCCATATAAACATATTCCAGAGTCAGAAATTGGGAGCTGAACTTAAACTCTCATACCTTGATTTCTCTATTCCATAGGACATGTCTAGAGGCCCTGAAAGGTCTCTTCTGGACCACTGACAATTGGGAGATATTTGCCTATATGAAGCTACAACAGGGATGGGACCTTTTCAAGAAGATGAATACATTCAAACAGGGTGTGACTCTCCTGACTAGGTACTTGGGGAAATGATATGGGAGATAGGGTTAGAGGAAAAATTTGCACCATGCTGTCATTGAAATATGCAATTCCTTGGGGGATTAGATCCCAAGAGGCATTCCTATAATATCTTTGGAATTTGTGCCCCATGTTTTTCCTTATTTCCATACCCACAGAATCTTTCACCACATGTCCATGGTCTTTGGGCTACTTCTGGCTCTCTCTTGTGCAGAATGGAGGTGTCTGAAAATTCCACTCTGCTGAATGCCTGGGAACAGGATGTATTCTTCATTTTGAGGGACTGGCACTTTGAAAACCTGGGAGGGAAATACTAAAATCCAAGGGGTGAAACACAAGAAAGAGTGATTCCACTGACAAGTGAGAGTACAGGAGAGAAGCACAAACTCATGCATATGTACACACAGAGAGAGACAGAGAGACACAGGGAGATAGAGATAGACAGAAGCAGAAACAGAAGAGACAGAGGTATATATATTTTAGTATATATGTTTGCATATATACATATATATACACATGCATACATATATATATATATATATATATATATATATATATATATATTTACTTTCTACACTAATTTATTGGGCTTTCTTTTTTGGAAGAAGGTAATATGTAATCCAAAGCAATGTTGCATTAATGTTAAAATTTCAGGTCCTGTGACAGGGTAATGAGAGAGATATTTGGTATTATGTGTTTGTCAAATTGCATCCCATAGATGGCTGTTTCCTCACTCTATGAAGAAGTCCTATATTAACACCTAGGACAGTTCCTGGTACAATGCTAGTTGACTGACCTACTGAACTTTCCTTCCCATCTCTGACCCTAGTTCTCTATTCCCTATCCTCAACTAGACAAATCCATCATTAGAAATTAAGAGTTTTCTCCCTACTTATTTCTTTCCATAGGGCCATAACTTACTACAAGTGTGAGATCAAGAGCATTTTAAGTCATGCCATGCTTAGCATGAAGAGTCCATATGAGCGGGATCATTTGGTAGGCATCCTCGTTATCATCGAGGTAAGACTGTCCAGGCAGAGTCCTATAGCTACTCTGTAGGGAAGCAATGGACTCCAGATCTCTCATTTAGGATCTCAGGATAGGAACCTGGGAATCTAGAGCAGTCCCTTCTTTGCAAGGTTGTGAGGAGGACCTCATGAGCTGAGGGTAGAGAAGCAAGTTCTGTTCAGTTAACTTTTGGTCTAGTGATGGATATGAACAGATCTCCTCCATAGTAGCTGTAGGAAAAATTATCGTATACACAGTGGGGTACCCTATGTGGTAAACACTTATTTCCGCTATTCCTGTAAGAGCAGGAAGAGTAGATGATGGAATTACAGAATCTCAGAGTTGGTAGAGACCTTAAGGGAGCATCTAATTCCATTTATACCTGAATAAGAGTATCCTCAACATCCCCAATAAATAACAATTTAACTTCCATTTGAACACCTCTGATGGAGAAAACTGTTTGTGACAACCCATTTCACTTTATGATAGCCCTTATTTTTAAAATGTTCTTGCCCTTGCATTGAGCCTAAAATCTTCACAACTTTTACCAACTGTTCCTAGTCCTCCTCTTCTGAGGCCCAACAAAACATCCATTTTGTCTTTCACATGATAGCCCATCAGATACTTAAGATGTTCCCTTTAAGTCTTCTCTTCTTCAACTGAAAGATCATCGGTTGAGCAATTATCCCTTCTACATCATGACTTTCCCCACCAGTTTTGACATATATCATGGGTTGACCTAAGATGTTAAATAGAAAAATTTTGTCAGTTTTATAGAAGCCACAGATGGTATGTGAAGGTGAGAAAATGGCACAGAGAAAGCTTAGAAACTCAGGAATGCCATATATATATATATATATATATATACATACATACATACATATATATGGTATAAATCTATATTTTATTTTTATATTATGTTAAACATATTTTATTTTTAACATCACGACATCATAATAATTCAGACTTCTTTGGTACAAAGGAAGGCCCAAAAACTTTTATGTGGATTTTCCAGATCACAGGAGGCCATACCCCTAACCCCATGATGTGGAAAAATAACTGTAGTGGGGTTTCTAGTCTTCTTTCTATACTAGTTTTCTTTCCCTGGACAGACACTGGTTTGGCAATATATTTCTTAAAATGTGGCATCCAGAATTGAACACCTTACTCCCAGTAAATTCTGGGTAGGTCAAAGTAGAACAGAATTACTGACTTATTGATTCTGGATACTCTGACTCTCTTAATACTTCCTTAATTTCATTACAGTTTGGAAGGTTGCAATGTCACACTGTTAATTCATTGAACTTGTGGTCCACTCAGATTCCAGTATTTTTCCTAGAGAAGTTATTATTCTCATCTTGTAGTGTAAAGTTTTTGTTTTTTGCCTTTTTCCTCGAGGGGAAAGATTTATTATGCTGTAGTGAGCTATGTTCCAAAAGAATTTAGCCTATTTTGTTTTGTTTTGTTAACCTAAGTTTCAGGAAAAAGACAAAGAGTTGTTGGTAGTGAAATAGACTGGTAGAGCATGGAACTAAACCAACCAAAGCAAAAGATTAAAGTAAGGGAGGGTGTCCTGTGAGGTTCAAATAAATATAAAAGCAATAATGAAAATCGTAATGTGTATTTTGAAAAGTATAGAATACTATCCAAAAGAGAGTGGTTCATTATTGGTAATATCATAAATCCTTATCATTTCTATTTAGACCTTTATAATTTATAAACTACTTTCACATTAATGTTTTCTCATTTGATTCTCACATCTTTAGGGGGTAGACAGGGTAAGAATCATTATTGCTGTTTTATAGAGAGATAAATAGATGTTCTGGGTATGTAAGGGTCTTGACCAAGATTAGAGTTATTTACAGTAGAGTGGGTATTTAATTTCATGTCTTCTGTCCCCTGCTCTAATACTTTTTAGTCTAGGGAGAAGAGACTTTGGGAAGGTTACAAAGTATGTGAAACTTCTCCAAATATATATAATAGGATTATATTTCCACATGATCTTAAAATGGAGAACTTGGAAGAATGGATAGAGAGGAAGATTTAGGCTTGGTCTATAGAAAAACTTTCTAACAATCAGAGCTGTCCAAAAGTGGAATGAGCTGCTTTTGGAAAAATGGGTTCTCTATAATAATTTGTTTTATGTAGCACTTTTCTATAGCACAATGTGCTTTCCCCAAAAACAACCCCAGGAGAAAAATTGTCAGCAGTTAAGAGATTTGTACCCAATCCAATCTAGGCATTTATTGTATTCATTATTTATAAGGCACTGGGGATATAAAGACAAACCAAGACAAATTTTAAAAATAAAAACAATCCCTTCCCTTAAGCATATTATTAATGGAAGGAGATGGCTTCTTAGTTACTTTACTAATCTGAGATTCATGAATCTGTACTCTCTTATTTTTTCTTCTGTCATTGAATAACAAAGGATCTGAGTAAGAAGAAAAGAGGAAGGTGAGCCTTATTTTGACCAACTATTAGGTAGGGTAGATAGAAAATATTCCAGACTTTACAAATGATAAAACTGTCTTAGAGAGGATGAGATCTGCTCAAGATCAAACAGACAGCAAACTAGGATTCATGGCTAGGCCTTCATCAAGTTTAACAATAATGGACCCAATGAGGTGCCTAGGAAAAGTCATTTAAATGATCCAGGAGTTGGGTAGGGAAGCTCTTAGTAGTCAGACTTAAGAATAAGAAAATGATTGTCATTAAAACAGATCAAATACTCTAACTTAGGAATAAGAGAGCTGCTGCTTAAACATGTTGCCCGATATCTGGGCACTGAGGCTCAGGGATCCCCCCCATAACTGAGAGGAAGTTCAATCCTAGGCTTTTATTGTCCTAGCATTCAATTTCCATGGGGATCTTATTCCCCAAGTGAAGTTAAATTTGAGAATAAAAACTGGCCACAAAATGGTGGGGAAGAAAAACCACCAGTAAATGGATCACTGAGCTCAGTGAATAAAGTTCCATTAGGTTTCACGGCTATGTGAAGAAGATGCTAGAGTAGATTGTACCAACTTTGACCAAACCTTCCCTTGGGGCTCATTAAAACCAAAAATCTGGCATGGGCAATGGGTATTTTTCATCTTGATTCCCCCTTCTAGGCAGGAAAGGCAGGACATGAGGTTATTCTTGATGCACACATATCTATTCCTATGTCCCTGAAATGGTTTTTGATGGCCAGAGTTCAGGACCAGCTCTGTATAATATGAAAAGCTCACTATGAGACCTCTGTTCAGCTTCTCAACAGCAACGAGGTCCCACGATACAAATCTCGGCGGACTATCTGGAGCTTCCTAACTTCCTCCATGAGAAACTCCAACATGGTGGTACAGACCATGAGTTTGCAGGGGTTGGGTAGCCTTCTACTTCAACCTGGGAAGGTAAGAAGGGAAATCCTTTTAAATTCACCTTGGACACATAGTACTTTTAGCATTATTAAAATTTCCTCTTCTATTTTATCCTAGTTTTCTCCCCTCCCCACATCCCCTTAATATAGAATCACAGATCTCAGAGTTAGAAGATAACTCAGAGGTTATCCAACACATGTCCCAAACAATATCTATAACTTATTCAAATTCTAAATTGATTTTTAAAATCTCACCAATTCATATGTTCCCTTCAGTAATACAAATTGTGGCATCTACTTTCTGCCCAATCCAATGTTACTCTTGTCCCTATCTCCCAAGAAGTTTGGCAAGGTAGTTGACCCAATATGCTGGTCTTCCTTGCTTTCTCTTGATATAACACTGATAGAACACACGACTTGTTTTGTTTACTACCTATGTCCTGCTCTTGCAACATGCTCATCCCGTTTTTTATTTCTCACTTACTTAGTTGACATCACTTACTCTAGATTTTTTTCTTTGTAGTTTCTTATTTGTTTTAGAGGGATCATATCCACATATGTTGCTTCATTGGACTTTGAGTGATACTCACTTTTAAATCTTAGAAACTAATAGTGACTTAAAATCATGAAACAATGCTGACAAAATATAACTATTAAAAAGATGGACCTTTGTTTAAGAGGAATTAAAGGAGTTTTGCAATTTCTTGAAAGTAATTTAGCTCACTCTCTTTTTTAATACTGAAACCCATTGTCCACTGTCAGCATCTAACCAAGTAGTAGTTACTGATAGCTGAATTCTATGTTGTTCCTATGACTACTTGTCATAATTTGGGAGCATAGAGACTTCACAAATACCAGATTATTTGGTTTTTCCTATGTGGATGTTTATGTCAAAATCCTTTGTGGGAATATACATCTTATCCAAAGGTTTATCCAGGGTCTAATTAAATCAAAATCTTGTCATCTGCAAAGAGGAATATCTGGAAGACTTTATCCTCTACAGAGAATTAAATCTTCAATTTAAAACAGATTTTTCCCATAATAGTGGCAAACACCTTTGCTTGGCATGTCATTATCATCCCCCTTATCTGGTTTTAAACATCAGAGGTTTATTGACTACGGCTTTCTGTGTCTATAAATTTCATGAAACCTTGATTAATGTTGAAAAATGCATGGTATATGTATGCCTTTTAAGTGGCATTTTGCTCTACTGAACCAATAGTCAATAAACAGCAAGACAAATGAGATCTTGAATTCACCAAAGAATCTTCTGTAGTCTAAGCATCCCCAGCTCCTTCAACTGATATTTATGTAATTTGATTTCTAGATTCCCTCCCCATCCAAGTCACCATTTAAATAAACTTTTATCAATATTCCTCTTACAATGTGGTACACATGCAATGATTGTAGCATCTCCTTTGCTTCTCTCCTCCAGCTTAGACAGCCACAGTTCTTTCGATTGCTCTTCATAAGATGAGGTTTCAAGAACCTCTCTCTGTCAATAAGGAAAGGAACTGAGGGCACTGAGATAAACTTCCATCCCTTTATTATTTTTCAAAAGACATGACAGCTTAGGGGGGAAAATTTCGAGGGTCTCAGTGTTTTGGGTAGAAGGGGTGTAGAAGACAGTTGTAGCTTTGTAGACTGTACAAAGCCTTCTGGAAGATCCTTGGAAGGATTATCATTAGGTTTTTCTCCTTTTCATTTTCATTCCCTGTAGGGAAATCTGCTCCGGAGCCAACTATCTGACCTGATGGAAGGATTATTGGATCAGGAAGAGGAGAAGATTTTGGTACTTATAAACATCATTGGTGAAATCCTGCATCGCCTGACTTTACAGGGTGCTGGCTCCAATAGCCTCAGAGTGGCAGAGCAGCTGTACGATCTCTTTGATGATGTAAGTGTCAGGGGTAAGCAAAGGGGTAGATAACCAGGGTCAGGAGCTAATGGGAAGAATTCATCCCTTAACCTGAAGTCTCTCTAAATCACATAGCTTCTGGGAACACCAGGCCTTTCATTTATGACTGGTCTAGAATACTTTACTTTGGTCCCTGGGGTATTACTTTGAAGCGCTTTTTTTCCCTTTAAGACAAGACAGAGCATTTTATTGATGCCTTTTGTCTTTACATCACAGTCATACCTGGAAGAAAAAAGAACTGCAACAAACTCTCTCTTTCTCAAGAATTTTTCCTTGTAGGGGAAAAAAACAAAAAAAGAAACATTTGATACATTTGATTAGGTGACATTGCATAAAGCTTTGGGTTCTCTTAGTCCTCTGGCTTTCTTCCATGAGGAAGAAAATGTGCTTCTATTATTTTGTTTCCTGAGGAATTCATTTTCCTATATTAATATAATTACCAACAGATAGTAATAGTCATACAATTTATAAAGTTTACACAATGTTTTATAGTTTACAAATCACATATATATCATGACTCAGTATTTACTTCCTTTTAGTGATCATTTAACTTAAATAGTGGTATTGATTATCCAAATTATCCTTTGGTGTTTTTTTTTCATACATTTGTCATATTTCTCTGAAATCTTCCTATGTGTTATTTATTGCTAAATAACAATGTTATATTCCACTCATAAAACACTGATTTTAGGTATTCTCTAATCACTATTTAGGTATTCGCTAATCAACAAGCACCTACCTTCTTTCTAGCTCTTTCCTACCACAAAGAAGTATGAATATGTTGTTACAGACATCTGTTTCTATTTTCTATCTTTCTTTGGGTATATGCTTAGTAGAGATATTGCTGGCTCAAAGAGTAGAAACAGTTTATTTTTTTTTATTTAATAGTTTTTATTTACCAGATATGTGCATGGGTAATTTTACAACATTGATAATTGCCAAACCTTTTGTTCTAATTTTTACCCTCCCCCCCAGATGGCAGGTTGACCAATACATGTTAAATAAGTTAAAGTATAAATTAAATACAATATATGTATACATGTCCAAACAGTTGTTTTTCTGTACAAAAAGAATTAGACTTTGAAATAGTGTACAATTAGCCTGTGAAGGAAATAAAAAATGCAGTCGGACAAAAATAGAGGGATTGGGAATTCTATGTAGTGGTTCATAGTCATCTCCCAGAGTTCTTTCGCTGGGTGTAGCTGGTTCAGTGTAGAAACAGTTTAATAAGATTTATTGCATAGTTCTGATACCTAGAATGGTTGGATCAATTTATAGTCCAACCAATAATGTATTTAGTATATCTATATTTAGATGTATGTATCTATAGTTCAACATTGTTATGTGTATATGTGTATGTGTATATCATGTATATGTGTATATATACATCAAGATGTGTGTGTGTGTATGTGTGTGTGTTGTGGGTGTGTGTATAAGTATGTATATATGATGTAGAGAGACTGGTTAGAAGGTTATCACAATAGTCTGGTAATGATGGCCTGAACTAGGGTTGTGGGTATGCAATGGGAAAGAAGGAAATTTATATAAAAGACCTCATGAAAGTAGAAATGACAAAATTTGGCAGCAGATTAAATGCTTGAGAGAGTGAGCATTGAAGAACTCATCTAGATTATGAGCCTGGATGACTAGGAGAATGTGATATACTCACCAGTAATAGGGATCTTGTTTCTCAATTGCTAGTGCACTCCCCAAATTACTTTTTATTTACTTTGTCTATATTTATTAGATATTTATGTTATTTCCCCTATCAAAATTCAAATCCCTTAGCATCAATGAGTGATTTTTATTTGTTGGTTTGGTTTTTGTCTTTGCATTTCCAGAGTCTAGAGTGGTGTCAGCAATCGAACGAATCATTATTGAATGAAAGAATGTTGCCTGTGTGCAAACCATTACCTGCCTCTCTTGGATTTATGTTGATAAAAGTCTTTTTTGGTACACAAACCATGTATATAATTCAAGTGCCTGTGCCTGTGTGATACTGGAGAGGTCCAAATTCAACCTCCTGCTTTTAATCACAAGATATCTTGATTACCATATTAACTGTAACATAGGTAGACCAAAATAAAGAACTAATAATTTAATTGAAACAGAAAAGGAAACCACACAAACATTAAAATACTCAACCATCTAGTGAATAGATTACTACTCTCCAGTTCCCCAGTATTTTGCCCTTTATACATTTTTCTTTCTGTATCTGGTGAAAACAACCCTTCCTGGTAACTTTTAACATTCCTTTCAACTTCAATCACCAATTTGTTTGTCTGTCCTGTCCTATTTTCATTAGCTGTACAAATTGGGGAACAACTGTCCATACTTAGGATTCTCCTTTTTATTTTCTCTATTCTTCTTGCCATGAAAATGTCCCTCAAAAAGTTAATCTACCTATTGTCCTAATTCTTGATAACTGGAGGCTCATGGGCTTTTGATGGGATGAGAGGTATTGCAAAAATTCACTTGAAAGTATGTAATGTCTACTTAAAAAAACAACTCCTCTTACATGGATTAATGATTACATTAGGTATTCTCTATTTTCAATGGCAAAAAACTGTGGGAAAAGAGCCTGAGGTGAAGAAAGAAGACATTTCAAAAGCATATGGAATCACAAAGATGTCTAGCAATTGAATTTAAGGAGAGAAATTTTGGGATGATTTAAGGAGAATTTGAAAAAGTAGATGGATCCCATGTGAAGAAGGAGAAGGGTTTAAACTGAAAGAGAAAGATAATTCATAGAAGATCCCAAGAAACAGAACAAGAAGGATATAGAATAGAAAAGGAAGAGAAAGGGATAGAAAAATAGGTATGATTGTCAAGGTATTAATAAGGTAAGAAGACAGAGATCAAGATACAGGCAATTTTCCTTAACAGTTCTTCAGAATAGGAGCTAGCAAGAACAGCAAAGAATTTCAGATCTCACTTCAGTAAGTCTGAAAAATGGGGAGAAACTTGTAATGATATATACATGGAAGATATAATAGTTTTATTTCTGTGACTGCAAAAATTACTCTTTCTCCTAGAAGAAAACTTAACACTTAAAGGATTTTAATTGGGGAACAAAAACTTGGTTCATTTTAGACATTTTAAAATTCTAGTCCTTCTATTAAAAACATTTGTAGAACACATCAATGAGAATGAAGAGTCCCTTAAAAGAAGTCAGGAAAAGAGCTTTAGTGTTAATTTTTTTTAAAAGGATAAAATTAATCTCAGAAGTAAAAGGAAATGATGACTACTGTCAAGAAGTGAAAAAGCTAAAGAATGTGACAGAAGAGAAAAAAGAAGAAAGATCATGAAATACTTAGAGATAAGTAATCTATGAGTATCATCTCAAAGAAGATAGAATTGGACCTTCTGAGAAAAGGAGCTATTTGCCTCCAGGGACTGTTGCTGTCAGTTCTCCTGTAGAATTGAAAAAGAGTTCATTTACTAAGGATGAGAGGAAGAAAAGAGAAGTGGAAGTTGATGACTCTTTTCTGAGGAGATTTTTGATAACAATATTAGAGAGGTCAGTTGGCTTTTCATGTATCCCAGACTGGCTAAGATGTATGAATATTGCACACTTCTGGTGATTTATTTCAGTACAAATGATACAACCATGAGAAATCAAAAAGATATTTCTAGATATTACAAAACCGTGCCCAAGAAAGTGCTAGATTTCGGGGCATGAATGATGTTTTCTTCATAATGGAAAGACCTGCTTGAGAAGGGAGTAATTTGATAAAGCCTATAATAAGGGGACATACACCTCCTATAGTGAGAGAGTAAACTTAGAGAGAGTATAAATAGGGTTCCATAACTAAAATTCTAGAAAAGAAGTTAACCCAAAAGGAATGGGAAGTCCTCAGTAGTGAAAAACTGAAGGCTAAAAGTGAAATAATTCTCACTCAGAGAAAAAATAAATTCTAAAGGAAACAATGTTAAGGTATAGAGACTCACTCACCCATTTAGATTTTTATCTTTTAAAAAAATTTAGTCATTTATTTGTCTTTTTTATGTTAAACATGGTAATATATATATATATATATATATATACATATATATAATCCAATATAGGCATACATATTTATACAATTATCTTGCTGCTCAAGAAAAATCAGATCCAAAAGGAAAAAATGAAAAAGAAAATAAAATTCAAGCAAACCACAACAAAAAGATTGAAAATGCTATGTTGTGAGCCACCCTCAGTTCCCATAGTCCTCTCTCTGGGTTTAGATGGCTGTCATCATCAAAAAATCAACCAATTTAGATTTTTTAAAAAATCATGCATATTGTCAGGAACACAAACTCAGAAAGAGATGAATCTGTTAAGGAAACAAGCACAATAACAAAAAAAAGTGCAGAGGTATTTTTAGTTACATTAAGGGTTAAGAGAGAAAAGGGGGATTAAGATTGCCATTTGAAGGGAATGGAAAGACAATAACTAATAACTTATTTTGCTTCTATTTCCTCTCTCAAGATTTTTGGACTGAGAAGGATAAAACAAACAGGTCAGTAGGGAGTTGATGTCTAAGACAAGTAAGGATATAGTAAGAAATCTGCTGATCTTAATTAGTTCAAGTCAGACAGTCCAATAACTTAGAGTATTGAAAGAACTGGCAAATAGTATTACTCAAGTATGGTCTATGATTTCTATTAGCAGATATATATATATGCATATATATATAAACATATATATTTATACACAAATGAACATAAATGTATATATGTATGTATATATATATATGTACAGTATATACACATTCTGTATGAAATAAAAAGCAAAGTAAATTAGGGGGAGAACTAGAAGCTGGGAGAGTCATAAAAGGTTTCATGGAGATCAGGGATTTTTCACCTTTTTAATATCATAAATAATATCTACAGGAAATCTGGTGAAATCTGTGGACAATTTCTTGGAATACTGTTTTTAAATAAATGAAATAAAATGCATAGGATTAAAAAGGACATCAATATTAAAGTATAGTTTTATGTACATATAATTAACAAGTTCATGGATCTTAGGTTAAGAATATAGATATTGTTGTTTGAGAAGGGTTTTGGAGGAAACAAAGGCATCTAAGAAGTGAAGGTGACCTTGGAGTTCATCCAGGCATGTCAGGACATCAAGTACACAGACATGGAGTTGGGAAATGAAGTGTCAAGTATGAGGAGCTGTAAAAGGCCAGTTTAGCTGGACCATAGTATGTCAGGAGGGGAGTCATCTATAAATAATAAATTTTAAAAGATAGGTTAGGAACTAACTTGTGAAGGGCCATAAATGCTAAAGTGGAGTTTATTTGGAAAGTACTGGTGTTTATTAAGGGTATAAAATATGGTCAAACTTGTGAGTCATGGAGAGGATGAATGAGATTCATCAGGAACCTATGCTTTTGGAGGGCAGCTAGGTGGTTCAGTGGATAGAGTACAGAACTTAGGCTAGAGTTCAAATCCACCCTCAAACAGTTACTAGCAGTGTGATTCTGGACAAGTCACTTAACCTCATTTGTCTCAGTTTCCTCATGTGTAAAATGAGCTGGAGAAGGAAATGATAAGCCACTCCAATATCTCTGCCAAGAAAATCCCAAATGGGATCACAAAGAATGATATACAACTAAAATGATTAAATAATGACAAATTGATATTGAGTGAATTAAAAAATGAATGCTTAGTCTTGATGGGTTTTGACCATGACAAAGCAACTCAATGGGCTTATTACTTCCTCATTTTTGGAAGCTATGCTTTTTTTTAAACTCAAGATTGAATGAGTTATTTTACTGCCATGTCATACAGTTAAGCTCATGTTAAACTTGCAGTCATTAAAATCTCTAGATCTTTTTCATGCCTCCCCCATCTTGTATTTCTGAAGCTTGTTTTTTAAAAAGATTGTAAATATATATATTCCTATTAAATTTCATCAACTCAGTGTTTAAGCTTGTAAAAATTTTGGGGAAAGGAGGGATACTGTCTATATTTTCACATATGTTAACACTTTCTCCCTATCAATTAAAGCTTTGACCATCCATTCAATTCATTTGTTCAAGTTATTGACAAAATCATTAAATAGAATTCAGCTCAACTAGAAGCTCTATTCCAAGAAGATGTCTAAATTATTGACTGTTTTTTTGAGTCTAATCTTTCAAATAAGTCCTAATCCATCTAATTGTGCCATTATCTTGTTTTCCGGCATACCCAAGTCTTTATTGGGAAGTGGATCCCCCACCCTAACTGATTTTGCCCTCAAAGTTAATGGGAAATATGTGCTTTTTTATCACATAGTATTTTTCAGTCTCCACCTGCTATTCTCATAATGCCCACCATTCAAATTCCAATGGCAAAATGCAGCCAGGATACCTCACAATCCATTGCTTTCTTATCTTCTTCCAGGATCATAGTCATACTCTAGATGCAAAGTTTATATACTAACTCGAACTTCAAACAACTCAGTGAGGATGAGGCTATCTGCATTATCCTTTATGAAAACAAACAACTGTGCTAGGAGATGAAACAGAAGCTGCTTTAAATAAGGATTACACATAAAGCTCCTATTGTTTGTGGACTCTGTGAAGGGTAGATAGGATTTTGGAAACTCTGCTTTCAAGAATCTTCCAGTCTTGGAGGAAGAAAAGCCATATGACAATAACTATGCTTAAAAGGAAAGCAAGAAATATGCAAAGAACAAGTCCAAGGAAAGAGTTATGAGATATTTTCCAAGGAAGAGACTGTTGAATGGAGCTGAAATCCACCTTTCATTATTTTCATTGATCTAGAACCAATTACCATGATTTACATAATTATAACTTTGAATAGCACAAATTTGAATACACATGGCCACTTCACAGGATTTAGTATTCTCACTAATTGAAATTTGTGCTAGTCCTTTCCTTTGGAGTTAAGTGAAACAAGTTAATCCCTTTTCACCATTTCTAATAATTTGGAAACAGCTATCATGATCCCAAGATGCCTTCTTTCTCTAGGCTAAAATATCTTTAATTCCTTCAATTGAATGTACTATGGCTTTAGTCCTCTTTCCATATTTCTCATCCTCCTCTGTACTTGCTTCATCTTATCAATGTGTGGGATAGCAACCTCTTACTCAAAATAACTACTCAGAGATTTCTCAAAGTAAAAAACAGAAGCTTTATTACAATCTCATGAGAAACAGGCAGTCTGCTCACTGGAGTCTCAGAGAGAGGAGAATCAATCTCGCAGAAGTTAAGGGCAATTATATAGTCATAAACCACAGGAATCCATGACTCCCCTTCCCCTTATCTGGTTAATTTTCACTACCTGATCAATACTTGCTCAAGTGGAAGTAGCACAGGTTTGCTAAATTCTAGTCAGGTTAATATAGTTGACTTATTGCAAGTGTGCATGCCTAAGTTTATGGTGGTCAGTTTGTTTACAAGGCTCACAAATGCTTATGAGCACTCTATTGTAAGGTTTGTACAAAGAATTTCATTTTCCCAAACCCATCAGAACTTTATAAACTGAAATTTAGGTTATAGGTTCAATTTACCTTAGTTAATCATTTTATGAGAAACCACATAATCCTTCACAATAAGCTTTATTTACAGGTAAGTAATTGATTAAACCAGAGGGGTTAAAAAGCTTTCTAGAATTAGGGAGACTTAGTTTACCTCAGGCTTCCTCAGTCAACAAACAGAGATAGCTAGTTTGGAGAATTCTTGAATATCTCCAGGCCATTAAATAATTAGTCAGGTTCTTCTCTAAGCAGTTAAGTAACTGCTTAGTCAAGGGGGTTATCTCAGTTATTTCTGCTAGAAGAGCAAGTCTTTGCTCTTCTTCCCAGAACCCTAATGATGAACAGTTCCTTGGTGCTGAGTCTTGAATTGTCCATAATTACCTCCCACAGTTATTATTCTGAGTTCTCAGTTTCGCTCATCAATGAACTTCCTAAAATTTGGTGTCTAGAATTATCCACAATATTCTAGCTAAGTTCTGAACAAGGCAAAGAACAGTCAGACTATTACTTCCACTTCTGTCTATGATTGCATCATTTTTGTTGACTTATAATTTTCAGTCTTCTAAAGCCCTAATACCTTTCCCCCATGAATCATTGCCTAATCACTATTGTAAATCATTTTTTGTTTCTTGATTATTTTTTTTTTTTGGTTTTCCCAACCTTAACCCCAACTCCTAACCCCAAGAAAGAGAAAAATCCTACCTATCAATCCTAGATTAGTTAATTAATCCTAAATTAAACCCATAGTCCACAGATGGCCCCATTTTGTTTGCCCTCTCAAAACTATCATCCTACTTTAATGAGTTTGTCCTCCTTAGGAGAGAGATAAGGTTCGAGGAGAAGCCATCTTCCTCTATGGAGACGTGATCTATAGTGCTGGGAAGAAGTATGAGGAACAACTGAAGCTTCATGCTTTTCAATGCCTGGTTCCTCTCCTCTTCCATCTGGCTGACCAATGCCCAGAGGTTGTTGTGGTAAGAAAAGATCCCTCACCTAGTACTTACTGGGAATCTTTTGTGATCTGAGTGTGGACTCAGATGCTCTATGGGGGAGATAGAAAGAGGAGGAAGCAAAGCTTCTGTCCATTCAGATAATGCAGCACTTACATGGGAAGAGAAGATTCACCTTACATCATATATTTTGTTGTTGTTCAGTCATTTCAAGAGTGTTGGTGCTATCTGGGGTTTTCTTGGCAAAAATATTGGAAAGCTTTGCCATTTCCCTCTCCAGCTCATTTTACAATGTTATATATACTAAAATTGAATTTACTGTTCATCTACTCAAAACAGTCTATATATAAGCACTGTTATGGTGGGGCAGAATAGTAAGGGAAGAGTTCCTTTGAGCAAGTTTTTGATTGAGTAATGAATAGTAGAAGGTCATTCTAGACAGAGAGAGTAATGAGAGATTGTGAAAGGGGAAGAGTGTGGAAACCAGAGCTATAGAGAAGGGGCCTGTGACAGAGGCTCTTTGAGGGAGCCAGTACCTTCCTCTTCTTGTGTTCTTCTTCCTTCCTGTTCCCTCAGTAGTAACTCACTAAAACTCTCTGCTGTGCCTGAAGGGAGACCCACACACCAGGCTCCCAACAATCACTTGGCATCTTGTCACAGTACTTCTTGTCATAGAAACCTTTTCAGTGTTGGTTTTCAGGAGCTCTCAGGAAGGGGATAGGGAGCACAGGTAATGGCCCTAGAATCTCTAAGACAGTAGGGTTGGGAACACTGTGATGAGATCTAAAAACTAAGTCTTTGACATGATATTTCTTTTCTTTTTCTTGGCAGAAAACTAAATCCACATTTATGCGTCTTGCTATATTATTCAACTGGGGCTTTCGGAAAGAACTGTTCAGCACATTAGCCTGGAGAGAGGGCCTGGGAGCTGAGAATGACATTTTTATCTACATGGTGAGAAGTATAAACTTTCCTTCTGGAATTTCAGTACCTGTGTGATCAAAGTTGGGGGTAGTTAGGAGCAGTAGGTCAGAGCCATGGATTTAGAGGGATGATTTTCACTATGAAACACCTGATATTCTTCAGCAATTGATTTATTCCTAATAGTCTTTTTTGGGAAGGAAACAGTACAGGACAGAGGTAATAAAAGTATCCTATCTCCCTTTAGAAATTACATCTCTCCTGAAGCAGTCTTTGGCTAATATTGGCTTATTTTAAGCTTGTAGTCTATTAAGCCATCCCACTTCCTGCCCCCAGATTTTTATTTCATATAACCTCAATAAATTTTCTTCACCCTGGTCTTATTCCAGTAAGTTTTGAAGCCAAGTGTATCACTTTACATTTTTCTCTATTAATTTTTATTTTTTAATATTTTATGTTAAAATTTTTAATTTTATTTTCTCTATCATTTTTGTAAGTTTTTAAAATTTAAACAAATACAAAATGAGAAAAGAAAAAAAGTGAACATTTCCATGTACATGGCAGACATCAGAAAGGATTCAATATAAAATAATAAATGTCCATTTCAAGAAAATCTATATAAAAATATTATACATTGTTTTCAAAGCTACCCAGCTTTTCTTTGCTTCCTTCTAGGTTTTCTCTTGTTTCTTGCTCTGCACTTTTTACTTTATTACTTTTTTTTCCTCTCCCTACACCTGCCCTAAAAAAGGGTATAATTACTGTGGATTTATACCTGTATAGATAGATAGATATTTATATATAGACATACATACATATATATACATATATATAGATATAGATACCAATAAACATCATAAATATATATATACATATATGAAAAACTGTACTATGCATATTTCCTCAGGTCATTTCTTACTCTGAATGTGAATAGCATTTTCCTTCATAGATCCAAGTCTATCCATCTTTTTCTAAATCAATAATTTCCTTCCCCATAGCAGTATTTCAACACAATCACACTCTATCTGAAGAATTGTCTATGAAACTTTCTTCCCAATTTTCTTCATTCTTTCTATTCTTGCCTATGCTGGTTTTATTTACACAAGAAAATTTTAATTTAAAATAATAGAAATTATCCATTTTGTATGTCAACAATGCTCTCACCTAATATCATTTAAAGTCTGACACTCCTAAATTTCCTTTCTCTACATCTTTTTCCCTTGATTTCTTTGAAATTCTGATCTTTTATTCTTCCAAATAAGATGTTATTTTCTGCTAATTCAGTAAAATGATTTTTAGCAATCTAATTGAGATGACATTGAATAAATAAGTTAAATAAGTTTTTATTATATTGGTTTTACCTACCTATGAACTATAAATATTATTGTAATTATTTAAATCTGATTTTATTTATATAAAGTGTTTTATGATTATTTTTATATAGTTTCTGTGTCCATTTGGCAGGTATATTCTTGGATATTTTATACTACTAGGTTTTTTAAATGCTCTAAAACAATATTGAGTAACATTGGTGACCCATAGTATTATTTCCATGTTTCCTCTTTTAATTAAATCTATTTTAGTTTTAACTTTGTCTGAGATCATGATTATTACCCTTGCTTTTTTACATAATACATTCTGTTCCAGTCCTTTATTTTATCTTTGTTTGCATCTCTCGCTTTTATTGTTTCCTGAAAGTAACATATTGTGGAATTCAAAATTTACTCTGCTATCCATTTCTGTTTTATGGGTCAGTTCATCATCTAAGCCATGATTACTTTTTCATTTCCCTTTTTTCTATTTTTTTCTCACCATCCTTCTCATTCTATTTATCCTATCCTTCCACACAACTCTAATTTACTTTTATCCACTATTTTGCCCTGCTATTTCTTTAGCCTATTCACCCCTCTAAGAGTTCCTCCCTTATCCTCCCCCCCCCATCCTTTAGTCTGCCTTCTAGAAATATATGTTCTCTCTTTAACCCATTCCTAATGAGAGTAAGATTCTAGGATTACCCGCTCTTCTTCTCCCCACTTGCTTTTTCTATATCAGTTCTTCCTTTCATGCTTCATTTGTATGAGATAATTACTTCTTTTTATTTCTCCCTATAATTTTATTTTTTTAGAATCACATCATCATGCACAGCTCAGCCTAAGCCTTTCCTACAAACAACCCAAATAATGGCAGTCATAAGAGTATCAACAACAATTTCACATTTAAGAAGCAGATAATTTGACTTTATCGAAAGCCTTTTAATTGATCTCTTATAGTTGCCTTATATTTCTCCTGGATCTTATATGCTGAATTTTCCATTAACTTCTGATGTTTTGTCATAAATACCTGAAACTTATTTTTTCATTCAGGATTATATTTAACTTTGCTGGGTAAGTTACCCCTGGTTGTAAGCCCAGGTCTTTTTTTTCTAAAATATAATATTCTAAGCTCTATTGTTCTTCAATTTAATAGCTGCTAGTGTTATGTAATCTTTATTGTAACTCCATGATATTTATTTTTTTCTTTGTTGCTAACAATATTTTCTCCTAACCTGGGAGCTTTGAAACTTAACTATGATATTCCTGTAAATTTTCCTTCTGGGATCTCTTTCAGGTGGTGACTAGTGGATTTTTTCTGTTTGCTTTGTCTTCTTGTTCTAGAACTTCAGGGAAAATTTTCTTGATAACTTATTATAATATTGTAACAATATTTTTTTATTGTACCTTTCAGGTAGTCTGACTATTCTTATACTGTCTCTCCTCATTCTATTCTTGAGATCAATTGGTTTTTTTTTAATAAGATGGTTGACTTTCTTTTCACTTTTAAAAACTATTTTATTATTTCTTGATATCTTATGACATCATTAACTTCCATTTGCCCAACTCTAATTTTCAAGGAGCTATTTTCTTTTTTAAGTTTTTGATTCTTGATTTTTAATTGGTTGACATTCATTTCCTAATTTTCTTGATTTTCTTGGATTGCTCTTTTCCCCCCTAATTTTTCTTTGCTCTCTCTTATTTGATTTTTAAAGTTTTTTTTAATCCCCCAAACTCTTTTTGTGTATAACCTTGAGTAAATTACTATGTATACATGACAGTCTCATCTATGATCTCCTGACTCTTCAGGACTGTCAGGAGGGTCAGGTGACATAATGAATGTAAAATTCCTCTGGAAACTGTCAAGTTCTGTACTGGTATGAGGAATTGCTACTATAACAAAACACTGGTCCAATTCAGACCTAGATACTGTGAGAGATACACTATCCTTTCATGCTAGAGAAGGTAAAATATAAATAGGATAAAATCATTGATTTCATAAGCTTGCAGGCTGGTAGGAAAATGTGACCTTTGTGTAAATAAAGATGATCAAAATTAAAATAAGTACATAAAGCAGCCAGGTGCTCTACTGTGGAATCAGGAAGGCTCATCTTCACAAGTTCAATTCTGACCTTAGACACTAATTAGCTGCATGACTTGGGCAGGTCAACTCACCTTGCTTGCCTCAGTTTACTTATCTGTAAAATGAGCTGGAGAAGGAAATGATCAAACACTACAGAATCTTTGCCAAAAGCAAAACAAAACATCATGGAGAGTTGAACACTACTGAAATAACTCAACAACAGCCAAAAGGTACATAAAAGGAGTGTGGGATACTAGGAGATGGGATACATCATTTGTCTTGGTGGGGATCAGGGAAAATGGAGGAGGAGTCACTTGAATTGTGTTTTGATAGTATGATGTTCTTTCAGAAGTCTGAGTTTGTGGCTCTTTCAATCGAAAAAACGTGTTTTTTGTTCCTCCTCAAAAAGATAATAGTCACAATTATATGAGGAGTCTTTCTCCCTAAATCTATTTAATTCAATAAATATTTATTATGTGACTGTTATGCAGAGTACTGCGTTGGACAAGGATGGTGACACAAAGTTATATTAAGTCTTTATCCCCATAAAGTTTTACTGTCCAATTGGAGTAGAAGCTACAGTGAAAAGTAGAGTATGCAGTAATGTATGATGTAAGTACTAGAACTGTGCAAATAAAGTCCTATAATAGATTTTGCTCTAGCTCTTTGTTTTAAGTCCATGGGAATTTTTTAGTGTTATGTTTTAAAGACAGCATACCACCATATTCTGCTTTCTGCTTCATTTTACCATCTTGTTCTGTTTTATGGATAATCTCATCTCATTTACATTTGGAGTTATGATTCTTTAATTACATATTTCCCCACACCCTGCTCTTTCATATTTTATCATCTTTGCTCCTCACTTTGTCTTAAAGAAAAAACAGAATGGGGTGGGAGAAGAGTGTGTTCAAGAGAAATATCCTATGCTTAAGGAAGATTCTGTTCTGCCCCTCTTCCTTTTTCCTCACTCATACTCCAATCTCAAATTCTCACCTTTTGTTTTTTTTTTAAACTGCTTTTCACAATTCTCCCTCCAAGTTTAAAGTTTATTTTGCTAATAACTGCCTTTCTGAATCCAACTCTCCTCTTACTCCCCCCTTTCCTCTCTTAGTTCCCTCCTTTTAGTCTATTAACTGTATTCTCCTGTGCATTTGTCTCTATCCTTCTTTGACCAGTTCATATGAAAGAAGTTCCAATGATGTCTAATCCCCACACTCCTTTCCTTAAGTGTACTTCTTCTTGGGTCCTCCAATTATTTGATATATTAAGTTCCTGACATTTCTTCCCAAGTGTACCCTTTTGTCCCCTTTCTTTTCTTTCTTCTTTTAATATCATCAAAACATAATAAAATCACTACAAAGGGCTATGTCATGTTTAACTCTTATATAATCCTTGATGACATTAGAGTTCTGAGGGGACTTTCATATTATTTCCTCCTTTTAGAATGTAACCACTTTATCCTTGTTTAGTCTCTTCTGATTGCTCACTTGTATTTAATTTTTTATTTCTCGACTCACATATCAAAATTTCTACTTAGTTCTGATGCCTGCAAGTTTTCTAGTTTAAAGATTCATCATTCCCCTCCTCATCTTTTAGGGATTATATTTAATATTGCTGGGTAAATGATTCTGTGGTTAGCTTTCCCTTTTCCACCCTTGAAATAACTTGTTCCAAACTCTTCACTCCTTTAAAATGATCACTGTTGAATATTGTGAGATTCTGATTGTGATTGATTGGCTCTTATGTTCTTTCTGCTGTCAGTAACACTTTGTGTTTGATCTGACAACTTGGAATTTTGACTATAATGTTTCTGGAAGTTTTCCTTATATAGTTTCTTTCAGGAGGTGATACCTTCTGCTTTTAATATGTCTTTGTAATTTTCTTTCATGATTCCTGGAAATATTATATTCATTATATTATGACTTTGGGGTAATAAAATGATTCTTAAATTATCTCTCCTTAATTGTGTTCCAAACTAATTGTTGTTTAGTGTTTTAGTTTTTTAAAAAGAGACACTTTACATTTCTTCTATTTTGTCCATATTCTGACTTTGCTTCTTGTAGTTTCATGAAGTCAATAATTTTTGACTGGCTCCTTCTAATTTTCATGGAGTCTATTATTTGGATAAGGTTTTGTACTTGTATTAATATTTTAAAACTCCTTCCAAGTCTTCCTTCCAAAGTTTCATTTCTTTTCTAATTCTTTCTTTTAATGCTGCCATTTCACTTATAATATCAGTTTTAACTCTTAAAAACAAGCACCTACTTCATTTTTTCCTGTGAATTCTAATTGACTTTATGGTCAAGCTGTTTTTCTTTGCTTTGAAGTTTTGCTCAAGTATGCTTTGGAGTTTTTCTTTTCTTCATTTATGTCTTGGTAATTCCTGACACCTTAATAGATTTTTATGGTGGGAGTCTTAATTCTGTCTAAACATTCTCAGATTGAATACTGTGGTAGAGCCAGGCACTGTGCACTTCCAGAGAGAATGTTATGGCTTATATGTTCCAGGTCTGTTCTATCTGGAGTCTTGCTACTACTGAATACCATGTGCTTCAGGGATCGCAGGGGCAGCTCAGGCCAAGGAATCTCACATTTTAATTGGAATTGTGTGATTTAGTCTAGAACATAGCTGGTTTGCTATTCTTTTGGACTTTTCACACTCTAGACTCCAGTTTAGGTCTACAATATGACTAGGGATTTGCCCCTCATTGAACTTCTGGTCCTAGATCCTGTAAGCTCTGCTTGTTAGTTTTGCAGGTTCAGGATAGAACTATAAGCTTAACCTTAGCAAGAGCCCAGAGACTGAATTTAAGATCCCTTTCTTGGGGTCAGAGAAACAGCTACAGATCTCACCTTACTCAATATCTGCTTGACAGCTGAATTCATCATCTTGGTCTAGGAAAAAAATAAATGACCCATTTTTTTCTTCTACTTCTTGACCTTCTACTAACTCTGGCACCCTTCTTGGAGCTTTGTTGTCGTAGTTGTGGGTTGTATTAGTTCCTCCTATTCTGCTATAATTGCTAGTTCTTGAGGGAGGAAAATTCTTACCAACAAGTGGGGAAAAGAAAGATTTCTATAGCCAATAGTGTTGGAAATATGCTTTAAAGAACTTACAGAAGTTCAAGTGCCCCCCCAAAGCTTTGTTTTTTTGTAGTGTCAGTTTGTATGACCTACTGTTGCTTGGTTATAATCCATATGATCATGGACTGGGTCTGTCATACCCACTCCTGACTCTGCTTTGACAAAGAAACTGAGCCATGGAGCATGTAGATGAGTTTATGAATGAGAAGGATGAAAAGATCAATTTGGTTCAAGTACAGAGTGAATATGAGGGAAGTGAATGCAAATGAGATAAGACTGCAAAGGTAAGTTAAGACCCAGTTTGAGGAAGATTTTGAATATTGGTTAAACCTGATCTAATCTCCATTCTTCTCTCACTTTAGACCCCTTGCTGATGGCTTCTCCTTTATTTTCAATGAACATGTAGGGTCACCAACTTCTCAGGTTTCCCAAACTAAGTAGTGACCCATGCTCCAAAATTACATACCTCAATTGCAAATTCAAAGTTTCAACTAATCCATAATAATAATAATAATAATAATAATAATAATAATAATAATCTCTAAAATTTTAAAGGAGTTAACAATTTACAAACTATTTCCCATTCTTTCCAAAATTCTATGGAAGAGGGAGTTGAGGCACAGAGAGGGAAGGTGTTTTACCAAAAGGCATGTAGCTCCTGCCAGTGTGAGAACCAAGACTAAAAATTCAATTTAATAATCATTTACTAGGTACCTGATGTTGTTTTCCTACTTTTGCCTCTATTTCACATTTCTCTTTGTCCCAGATGAGGATTACTAGTAAACACAGTACTATTCAGTTTGAATAGCTATGATCATATTTATCATATATTATCATCAATAGGAGCTTAATAGACTCCCTCTTCCCTCATGGTCATATGTCTTAAAAGAGGAGTATAGAAAGGACCACATGTGTTTCAAAGAAATTAAGTACTAGTTATGGAGCACCTATCTTCATATTTAGTGCAAAGCTTTTGTTGTGTCATCTTGTCTATACATGCTGTAGAAAATATTTCACCTTGAAAACCCAGGTCAACTGGGTCTAGAGGGAAATGAAGGATTTTCAATTATGCATCATCAACACAGAAAAAACCTTGAAATTGAGGGAAATGGTTATCTCTTTTGAGGAACTGAAAAATCTCTCTATCTGTTCATCCATTTGACTGGGGCTTAATGATATAGAGTTATAAACTGCTAGAACTAGAAAGGACTTTGGAGATCACCTAATCAAAAGAATCACATGGAGTTGAAAGAGATCTCAAAGCTTCTTATTTCTACACAGCCCTGACTAATGGGGAGGGGAAGTAGGAGAGCACACATACTACATCCTAAGACAGCTCATTACACCTTGGGCATCTTTGAGATGTTCTTTTCTTGTATCAAATCTAAATCTTTCTTCCCCACCTTGCTCCAGGGGACCAAGCAGAACAAATCTAATCCCTTTTCTTATGACATCCCTTTATCATATTGCCTCACTTTTTCCATAAAAGTGCTCTCACTTCCTTGTCCCACAGTTTGCTGAATTCAATTCCCATATATTTATTAATATCCTTGATAAAATCCCAAGCTTCAGTTTGATGAAGGGGAAAATTAAATCTTTAAAAAGGCAAAAAAAACCCAAAAAACTCGCCTGAAGTTATATACAAGAGGAAGTTCTAGTGGGGACATGCATGTACAGGAAAAGTGGATTTGAATTGCCTCGTCCCCTAGGCTTGCAGAAATCATGAAAGAAGGGCTATCAGTCTCATTTACCAGAAGCCACTGTTGATCTCTCTCCTCTGAGAGAGATCTTTCTTTAACTTCTCATATTTTTTCTCCTCCTTTCCAGGTAGAGAGCAATTTTGGAGAGTACCATTTGTTCCTCTTGCAGGCTTTTATGTATGTTAAGAGCCCTCAGAAGAACCTTCAACGTGCTGCCATGAAGTTTATTGGTAAATCTTTGATCATCTTGGTTTATTGGTCCATAACTCCTCCCCTCAGGATCTCCCTAAAGGCTCCCTGACTCAGGCTCCTCCTGGATACTGAGGCTCAATGAACATTTGTATCCCTTGCATTCCAACCCTAGCCTGCACCAAGACCAACTGTGCCTAAGCGGAAGTGGGCAGAGATGTGGTCTTCATGTGAGACCAGGTTCCAGGCTCTCTCTCAAGGTTAGTGGTAATCCCTATATCCATAATTTGGCTAGGAGAGTCCTTGATTGATGAAAAGGTCCCTGGCCCCACTTTTAGTCAGGCTACAAAGAGGAGTGCCCAGCTCAAGCTCCTGGTTGGAGAACTGAAAGCCCTGAGTTGCGTTCTCTTATGCCCAACCTGTTTTCTTTTTTCTTCTTCAGGTGGAATGCTTCAGGAGTATTTTTCTGATCTCTGTTTTTATATGAATAAGTCAGATATGAAGCTACTGACAAAAAGTAAGCTGTAGTCTCAGATTTTTACCATCCAAGGTTGGGGTGGGGGTAAGAGACTCCAACAGACCAGATCCAGGAGTCAAGGTAAAATCAAGAACCTTCTTATATGGCAGGCTATGTTTCCTCCTCAAATCTGGGACTCGTCGATACAAGTTTCCAGAGGAAAGCAATGAAAGAGAGTGTGTCTAAGAGATGGCTCTATGTCTTAAGACCAGAAGTTTCTGTAGAATGGGACTTGTATTTCCCCCTTATACCACATGACAGTGCTATGGTCCCCTCTCAGATTGGAGGTTGTCTAAGTGTTGAGACTGTGTCTCACTCTCTCAGACTAGAGACATGGCCTTGAGTTTTCTCTTTCATAATAAGGTCTCCCTAAGAGAAACCTCTCCATCAAATCTAGGGTTACTGAATAATAGAAGTCATCTCCTTTGTTGTCTACATTTTTTCCCAATAAAATCTTGAGTATCCCTCTCCCCAGCCTTTCTTTCTGAGGTTTTTTATATTCAAGTTTCCCCTTAGGATCAATCTAACAAATCTTGTTTCTCACCATCCTATCCTGGGCTCTCCAGATCCATGAGAAAAAGCATTGCAGCTAAATTTTCCTTCTTTACCTTTCCAATTTAGAGTTTGAAGAACTGAGAAGAGACCAAGACCCCAATATCAGAAAGTTCTACCTGAATTATTCAGAAGATATCTATGAGCTGTCCAAATATGTGGCCTGAAGCTTTAGTAATTTGCCTTTTGTGTTTTAAAAATATCATTGGTTTTATCTTTTATTTAACAATAGTGAAATAAAAATTGAGTTTAATTCAACAAGCATTTATTGAGGTTTTACAAATGTGACCAGCATTGTCCTGGGTAATGGAAAAACTACAAGTATATTTGAACACACATTCTAGGTTATATTATGGTTCTGTCATAAATAATAATCTGTAGCAAGTGCATCTAAGAGGCACCAAACAAAAGGCATTACGAAATCCAGGAAGAAAGGAGTTATTACTAACCAGAGAAATAAGTGAATTCTTCCTGTTAAGAGGTAGCATTGAATTTGATCTCATCAATGGGTGGAAATATAATGTGCAAAGCAGGGAAAGGAGGACATTCCATATAATGGGATTTATCATAAGTTCAGCACAAGGTGGGTTCGGGTCCCTCACTTAGTTCAAAGTCTAATATAAGACATATCTACATGCACATAACTCCACTAAAAATAATGTGATAAGTGCCATAAGAGAAGGGCAGATAGGACATGGGGAGTTCAAAAAGACAAAGACGTTATTTTTGCCTGAGGAGAGGAGGTTCAGAAAAGTGCTTCTTAAAATGTACTATTTGAACAAAGTTTGGTCTTTAAGGATAGGGGATTTCCACAGGCAGAGATGTCCCCTAAAGTGAGTTAGGTCATTTCAGGCAAGAGTATAGGACTTAGTGTGTTCAGAAGAGAGGCAAGTACAGGATGTATTTGGAGAATAGCCATGAGTCTTGTTTGTCTAGAGTGTGTGTGTGTGTGTGTGTGTGTGTGTGTGTGTGTACATGTGAGGAGTGGAAGATCCTGAAAAAGTTGCCTGAAGTCAAATTATGTTGGGTTTTTTATTTCTTGTGGACAGGTAGGGAATCACTGCAGGTTTCTGAGGCAAAGATACAATAGTGTAATTACTTTCCTCCTCGATCTCTCCATTCTTAAACCTTTTCTAATCATTGTATATGGTGAGAGAGAAGAGAAAAGGAGAGTGTTTAACAAGTGAAGTGATGTAGAGACAAGTCCTGGCATTTAGAGGCTTCCCATCTGTGACAAATAAATCCCACATTGCATATGGCACATATGCACCATATCTTCCTGCTATGTCATTTGCCCCTAAGTGGTGAGACTTGAAGAATAGTTGGGAGCTTATGGAGCCATGTTCTCTCATTTTTGCCAAATATCTTTTCCCTCAGAATCATAGGGGTGTAGAAATCACTGGTTCAATTCCCTTACTTTACAGATAATGAAACAAGCCATTACAGATATTGTGTTTTGTTTTTGTTTTGGAGGTTGCATGAAAGATGAAATAGGTCAGAAAGAGCCTAAGAGGAAGGAAAGTCAAGGGAGGGTAGAAAGAGGAAGCAGAGCGAGATCCTCCATAGAAAACAGACTTTTCAGTCATTCAGCAAGAGGCAATTGGAGCCTGTACTGGATAAGCTCTTACAGGAAATTATCTCTCTTTGAAGCCAGCATAATTAGGAAGCCTTCCTGGAAGAAGAAGCCAACTGAAATCAAAGCTAGTTGATAGTTTACCCAACAGTGCCCTGTTCATGAAGGTTCCAACAAGCGTTAAATTCTGTTGGCATTTAAAATGTTCTAGGAACTGTGGAGAGGGGGTGGGGTAGGGATGACCAACCTCCTGTAGTACTAACTGTAATGGATGAATGGCCAAATCTAAATATCCAGGTATCCTTTGAAAGTATCTTTCTCAGCTGTAATTGGCCAACTGTTCCCTCTCCAAAAGGGGCTAGGGACATGTATCAACTGACCTACAGTTTATCAGAATTGTATAAGGCACCAAAATTTTAAGAAACATAGCTAGAGGGGTCACAGGAAAAAATTTGAACCCCAAGCTTTCTGACCTCAAGGCTAACTCTCTGTCCCTTATATCACACCTTCTCCATGTTCTGAGCTTGTCACTCCACCACACAGGTAAGAAAGTTCTCAAGAGTGAGAAAAATGCTACAGGAAATCAGGTTATTCTAAGTTCCAATAACTCGTTTCACTCTGGCACTATAAGTTTTACAAAGCAGAAAGCATTTCTCAGTCCCTTTTATTCTGCTCTCTATTGATTTTTCTCCAATTTATCTTGCCTATTGCTTGTTTGTACAGAATTGTTGACATGTCCTTTCCCCTATTACCTCTTTGAGAGCAGGGACAATCATTTACTTTTCTTTGCATCCCCAGCATTTAGCAGTGTCTGGCGCTTAATACATATTTATTGACTAACTTTTGTGAGTAGAGTCCATTCTGGCTTTAGAATTAGGAGATTCATGTTCAAATCCTACCTCAGACATTTACTACATGATTATGGGAAAACATTTAATGACTCAGAACCTCACTTTTCTCAACCTTCAAATAGAAATATTGATACTTTATATTATGTACTTTTTATTAACTTTTCTATGAGGAACATATTTTGCATTTTAGTACTTAAATAGAAACTCATTTTTTCCATTTGGCAGATGAAGAAGCTAAGGTTGGATTATGACTTTCTCATAATCATATAGGTAAAAGAGGCCAGAACAAGGATTTGAACCTATCTCCTCAAGTCTAGTTCTGTTTCCACTTTAGTACATTTTGATTCAGTCAATAAATATATATTTAAATGCTTATTGTATGCCGGTCACCATGCTAAATGCTGGGGACAAAAGAAAACAAGAAAAAATCCCAGCCCTTGTTCTCAAAGAACTTGCATTCTAGTGGAGGGGGAACCAACAAGTAAGTAACTATATAAATGGTAGCTGAAGAAACTTAGAAAAGCCTGAAGAAGGTAGGATTTTAGCTGATTCTTGAAGAAAGCCAAGTAAAAGAAGTGGCAGAGGTGAAATGAGGGATGGTATATACCCAACACAGAGTAATAGCCATTGCAAAGGCACAGAAACAGAAAATGAGTATCATTTTTTAGAAACAGCAGATAGGAAAACTGGAACATTACTGCATTGTTGGTGAAGTTGTGAACTGATCCAGCATTATGGAGACCAATTTGGAACTATGCCCAAAGAACTATTAAAAAATGTTCATACCTTTTAATCCAGCTTTGCCACTACTGGGGTTGTATCCCAGAGAGATCATAAAAGAGGAAAAAGGATGCATGTGTGCAAAAATAGCAGTGCTTTTTGTGGTAGCAAGGAATTAGAAACTAGGGATGCCCATCAATTTGCGAAATGTTTGCATATATGAATGTAATGGAAACTATTGTCTTATAAGAAATGATGAGCAGCTTGATTTCAATGAAAAAGCTACTTCAATAGTCCAGATTAGAAGTGCTGATGAGGGTCTAAATTAGGCTGTGTGAAAAAAGAGCACGAACACATGAGATGTTGGGAAAGGTAGAAATAATGCTGTTTGACCAGTAATCATGTGTATGGGATAAGAGAGAATGAAGAATTGAGGATGACATTGAGATTGAGGGCCTGGGTGATGATGGAATGACCTTGATGACTAATCTGAAGAAAAGAGGGGATGCTAAACTAAGCTGGGTCTTTGTATTATGACTAAAATGCAGAACTGAAGCAGAACAAGTGGTCTTATGTGACTGCAACTCAGAGTGTGTAAAAGGAACCATGGGCAATAAGGTTGGAGAGTTATCCAGATTTATAACCACCATGTTTAACCTCCCCTATCCTCCACAATAGTTAATAGTCAATAAACATTTCTTAAGGGCCTATTATGTGCCAGGTACCATGCTAAGAACTAAGAATACACTTAAGAAAAAAAAAGATAGTCCCTGTCCTCAAGGAGTTTACAATCTATTGGGGGAAGACAATGCATGTAAGAAAGTCGAAAAGGATCTGGGGGAAGCATCAGGGCTGGGAGCATGATATTCATGAAGTAGAAACTAAGCAGAGCCACTGTTGGAAAATGAATATCAATAAAAGCAGGCTCTGGAAGGACTTTTGGGCTCAGCCCTCCAGGAAAAAGCATTATATACATAGGTATCTGTGTGTGAGATCATTTGCCAAATATTGCAGATCCTACCTTCACAAAAGCTTTTAGTTCTCTCTCCTCATATGTCACCATTCTTGTTCAGGCTCTCATCACTTCTCATCTTGATTATTGCAAGAGTCAGAATCTCCTAATTGGTTTCTAGGAGGTGAGCCAGGAGTACAGCCTAGGGGGCGGGGGCGGGGGGGGGGGGGAGAGGAAGACATGGTTGATCTAGCCCTATTCCTTAAAATGAAACTGGAGCAAAGGCAAGGATGGACAATAATATGGATAATAAGTGGAGAGCCTTCTGCTATTTAACTCTGATAGTCCCTGTATGCCTTTGGCATTCACATTCAGTACTTGAGTCCATTTAACTTTTTGGTCATCAATTAGATTCCCTGATGTCTTTATGAGTGAGGACCTTTCTTGAACCAAACATTCCTTGGGGAGTTTCAATGTTTCCTCTTTAGAAGAGAGCTTTTCTGAGTCTCTAGGTTGTATTCTCTTCCCTTTGCCCTTCAAAAAAGGCACCTTGAAGGTAAAGATTGTATTTCTGCTCATAGACCAGGATAGACCTGAGAGCAGATGCTATTTTTACCCCAAGTACAAAGAACAGAGCTGTTTCTCATGAGGAGCTGAAGGTGATGTACTTAATGCTCATGCCTTCTGCAGTTGATTATCTCCAGTTTATCCTGTGTCTGGCCTATTCTTTTGTTTGCCTATTGTTGCCCCATTAAACTGTAAGCTCATCAAGAACAGGGACTGGTTTTTGCCCTTCTTCATATCCCCAGGGATAGCACAGAGACTGGTTCATGCTGGATTGCATGTACCTAGTACATGCAAATTAACCAATACCCAGATAATCTAGGTGTCTCAGAGGAAATTCATGGGTCATTTAAGGCCTTTGGTGAAACATCTGGTGCTCCTGATCTTGATAGTCTCAGTGAAAATAGCACAAAGCTGATTAAGCCAAGAGCACCACCTAAAGTGTGAGACAGCTCAAGATGCTTCACAGATTACAGTTTACTTTCCTTGTTGTAGCTGAGACTCTAAGGATATTGAAAATATTCCACTGTGGCAGGGAGAACAGCTCTGGAAACCTGGGTTCTCAGCTCATCTGTACCACTGGCTCAGGAGAACTTTGAGAGAGTACTTTCTTTGTAAAATGAGGGAGTGGATAAGATGGTTTTCTTCCATCCCCTCCCATTCTGACTGTCTTTGTGCTTAAGGATGTTCCAGCTCTAGTATTACATGATTTGACTATTCTATAACAAGGAAAAAGAAAAAAAAAGGCACACACAAGCAAAACAAAAATAAGCATCATTTACAGAACACAGAGACCATGTCCTTAGAAACTCACATTCAGACATAGTTTGTTCTTGTCATCATTGTAATTGATTACACCCCACAGTTCTGTTTCATCCTAGGGCTGTCTTCCCTATTCATAGATCCCTCCCATACAGGAGAAGGTGATTGGGAGAAACCTCCATCACTCAGGAATGGACACTTACACAAGTGACTGTTTAAGTGGACAAAAAAGAAAGGTCTCAGATACAGCTAATAAGCTGTGTGACTCTGGGCGAGTCACTTAACCCTGGTTGCCTTGCTCAATAAAAAAAAGAAGAAAAAGAAAGATGGTGAGTTTTGTTTTAGACATAGTATTTCTGTGGGAAAAATAGTTTCCAATGTCCAAAAGTGAGATAGAAATTCAGTGAAGAGATTGAGACTAGATATGTAAATCTGGAAGTAATTAGATACCAATTAAATCCCCAGGAGTAGATATAGTTACCAATAGAGGAAGTACAGAGAGGGAGGATTGGGACAAAAACTTGGGGAACTGCCACAGATAGAGGATGTGATCAGAATGAAAAGCCTGCAAAGATGAATGAGGAGTCAACAGATAGGTAGGAGGTGAACCAGGAAAGAGTAACATGGTAAAATCTCAAAGAGAAGAAAGTTTCTAAGAGGAGAGGGAGATCAAAAATGTCAAAAGAAGCAGAAAAATAAAGAAAAGATGGTTGATGAAAAGCTTTCAGGCAGAGATGATGAATAGTATTATATATTGGTTAACTTTGGAGAGAGCAGTTAGGGTTGAATGTTGAGGTCAGAAGAAAGAACGCAGAGAAAGTAGGAGTTAATGAGAGGAGAGGAAGTGGAGGTACACAGCAAAGACAGCAAGAATGTTATAGAACAACAATGGAATTGAAAGCTGCAAAATTATAATAACCAGGCTACCACACCCCCTTGCCCCAAAACAGGAGAGCATTCCTCCCTCCATTCTTTGCAGAAACAGGAAACTATGGAGGTTGAACAATACATAATGTATTAGTCTTAGCTAGTATGTTATTTAGTTTTGCTGAACTGTTTTTTTTTTCCTTTTTTAAAAGAAAAAAAATCTTTGTTAAAAGAGCTATGGAGACAGAAATGATGCTAGATAGATCTGGCCTTGAGGCCCTAGGAGTCCTGGATTTAAATCCAGTCTCTGATACATAATAAGAAGGAAAATCATTTAACTTCTTAAAGCTGTAGGCAACTTTCTATGTGCCTAAGTTCAGAAAAGCTGCTGACCTGCATTAAAAGAAATAATTTCCTTATCTGGCAGCAATCTCTATTCAATGAAATCATAGATGTACTTCCTATTCCTCTAAAAGCTTTATTTCTGGAAGAAAGTAAGAAGAAAATTATCTAGGGAAATGTAGGTGATATGAAAACAAATGATAAGTATAGGAAGATACAGACACACATAATGATATTAGGGTTTTGAACTTAATGACCGGGAGGATATAATTTCCTCAAAAGAATTATAGAAGCTTAGAAGCGTGGTAGACTTGGTGGAAGAGATCATATCACTTTGGATAGGGTGAATCCAAGTTGACAGAGTGTAGGTGGCAGCAAGAACCTAGAAGTATAGAAATAGAATTTGGGACAAAAATTAAAACAAAAAGTATAGATGTTTGGGCATCACCTAGTTAAGGATAATTGAACCCAAGAGATAAGATAAAATCATCAAGAGATAGAACACAGAAAGAATAGGCAAGGGCTCAAGACTGAGCCTTAGGGGACACCTACACTCACTAAGTGGGAGAAGGATGATGATTCTGCAAAAAAAGCAAAGTAACATCTGCCAAACAAATGACAGGGAATCTGAGAGAGAACAGTGTCATACAAGGGAGAAATATTGTTGAATTCATAAGTTGAATAGAAGTCAAGGAGTCAAATAGCAATCAGTGAGCAATAATAAAGAAGGCACCCTGGGACCCCTAACCATCGAGAGAGCATTGGGAGTCTTGGAAAGAATAATTTCAGGAAAGGGATGAGGTCAGAAGCAAAGGATGGAAAAGTGAGTGAGTGATGGGGATCAAAAGAGATGGTAGAAGATTTGCTAGGAACTTGGCAGCTTACTATGTGCCAGGTACTTTAAAAACTGCTGGTGCTACAAGATGAAGTCTGTTCCCAAAGAACCTTACATTTTAATAGGTAAGACTACATATGCATAAAATGATTTCTTCATAAAGTGGATGGAAGATAGCCTTTTAGGGGAAGATGCTAGTAGCCACAGAACAGATGTTATGGTGAGACAGAGTTTCAGGCCTCATATCAGAAAGATTCATATTCCTGAGTATAAATCTGGCCTCAGACAATTTACTAGCTGTAGACTCTGGGCAAGTCATTTAACACCATTTGCCTCAGTTTCCTTATCTGTAACATGAGCTGGAGAAGGAAATGCCAAACTGTCCCAGTATCTTTGTCAAAAAAAAAAAAAAAAAAAAAAAAACCCAAATTGAGTCACAAAGAGTCAGATATGATTGGAAAACAACTGAACAACAAATAGTATCAGTAGCTGCAGAGGATAAAGAAAGTGTTCCTATGGAAGCTGATTTCTGAGATGATCCTTAAAAGAAGGAAGGGACTGTAAGAGTTGAAGAGAAGGAAAGAGAATTTCAGGAATGAGAGAGAATAGTGTAAATGCACAGAGGTGGGAGATAGAGCATTATAAGTGAAGGCCCCCAAATAGGCTGAGACAGCCAGATTGTGAATAAATGGAGGGTAATAGTAATAAAAAGATAGTATAATATCTTGAGGGAACCTCAAATCAAGTAACCTTATTAATAAAGAAAATCTGAATGTGTCGGGAGATCCTAAAGAAGTAGCCAGTAGATAGGGAGAAAGATGAGAGAATTCCCAGAGAGAAGAAAATGGGGTGGGAGAAAAGGCCCAAATAGAGAAACTGACCTTTCTCAGAGGCTGGAACAAAGTTGGGGAAGAGGAGGTGTATGGAGGATATGGGAGGGGAGAAGGATATTTAGGATGGATGGACTTGATTTTCTGTATGAGAAAGGAGAATGATATGATCCTATATAAGAGACGTGGCTGACTTCTATTAGGACTTGAGACAAGAGAAAGTTTGAAAAATAATTGTAGAGAGCATGATGGCCAATCAGGAAAGAATAAAGGTATATCTATATAGAGTCACAACTTCAGAAAACGGAGCCAGGAAGGGTCAAACAGGACTGAACAGCAGCAGCAAAGTAAGGAACCAGTTGAGATAAGTGAATCTGGGTAGACTTGATTGGTAGGGTCAAAAACTTTTTTTCTCTAACTGCAATTAGCCACCCAGAAGTGGGAATGGATAAAATTTGGGAAGAACTCAGATTAGTACTGAAAGGGTTTAAAGTGATTGGCAGAAAAATAATGAGGGTAGTGATGGGATTGAGGGGACATGGTGGCAAGACATTCAGTGGTAGAGTTCAATACATATTTATACTGGGTAATACATAGTTACTCTGGCTAATACATAGTTACACGGCTAATACATAGTTACTTTGGCTAATACATAGTTACACTGGCTAATACATAGTTGCACTGGCTAGTACATAGTTACAGTAGCTAACTTGAGGTTCAAGACTGTGTAGAGACTGATAGGAGATCAGATTAATATGTACTATTGGATTAGGATCTATAAGGAAGATCAAGGGTCAAATCTTTCCTCTGGTACTTTTAATACAACTAACTTCTCTGAGTCTAAGCTTCTTTATCTATACAATGAAGAAAAGAACATTTGTAGTAGTGATGGCACAGAGTTATTGTGAGGATCGAATTAACTAATGTATGTAAAGTATACTGCAAGCTTTAAAGCAATATCAATGCCAGCTGTTGTTGACTGAGAGAAGTCAAACTAAGGACAAAAAACATGGGTTTAAGAAGAGGGAAATAGAGAGTATGAAGTAGTGAGAAAGTGGAGGCAGAGAGTGTGGATGACTTCCTGGCAGTTTTGAAGCAGACTGCAAGAAAAACATAGCTTGAAGAGTTGACAGAAGGATTATTATTGATCTGGATACCCCCTTCCCCCATAACACTTCCCTAGCTGCTCTCACAGAGTTATTATTGCCTGTAGTTTGAAAAGTGCAAAACATTCATCAAAAATAGTATTTTTAGTATTGACCACATCTTTCCATTAGAGAAGGGCTAGGGATTTTTCAGTGATATTGGGCAAGACACTTCATCTTGCTAAGCCTCAGTTTATAAAATGGAGTTAAAAATCCCACGTTGCTTCCCTCACAGGGTTACTTAGGTCAAATAAGAAATAGATGTAGAATCCTTTTGTAAAGTATTAGAAAAACATAAAAAACAATATTGTAATAATTATATCCTTTTTGTCCATCTATGTTTTATATTTTATATATTTTATAACCCCTATATGATATTTAATAATCTGTATGTATCTTATAATAAATAATATATACATTTTATTTTACTGCTATATCTGGTTAAAATACTGGCTCTGGGTCTATAGCAGCAGGGTGCTTTTGGAGAAGAGTGGTGGGGAATTTAGATCTCAGTGCACTTGGAAGCCTGGTGGTGAGAGGAGGGAAAAGGCCCACTCTAAACCATCAGGAGTTTTTGCTTGGCACAGAGAACTGGAGTCAGAATAGAGAATGCCATGATGGCTACATATAATGTATGTATATAAGTATCTATACCTTTTACTTTTGTTGCTTTCACTGAAGCACAGTGGAAATAGGGGAAACTGGAAGTTGGGTTAGAGAGTTGGAGGGAAATTCATTTACTTGGGGATAGTGGGCTTTTCAGTCATGAGGACTGACATTATGGACAGTGATAGATGGATATGAGATATTGTTTACCAATTGGAGAGACTTGTCTTTCAGGGTAACTCCCTACTTTCAGGTCTTTACACCAAGGTTGGATGACCTCTTGCCAGGTATTTTGAAATGGGGAATACTTTCAGGTGTTGATTGGAATCAAAGGCTACTAAATTTCCTGCCATTTCTCTCATTCTGCAGTTCTATGAAAAAGAGATTGTTCAATGAATGGGTAGAGGAGGATATGGAATGGGGCTTTGGTAGGAGTATGCCGAGTGCTCCCCCCATCTTATTTTGGGGAAGGTGTTTATACACACACATACACACACACACACACACACACATTACACATGCACACATATGTGTATATTTACCGAGAGAGCTATAGATAATAGAAATTCATGATTTTACAATAGAGATTTGTGATTTCACATTTTATTCAACTTTATATATAGAATCTCTCTCACTCTCCTTTCTTTCTCTCTCCCCTCTCTTTTTCTCTGTCTCTGTCTCTTTCTTCTCTCTCACTGTCTCTCTATCTCTGTGTCTCTGTCTGTCTTTTTCTTTCCTTTTTCTCTCTCACTCCCCTCTCTGTTTCTCTGTATCTTCTTTTTTTCTCCTCCCTTTCTCCAATCCCCTCTTTCTTCATTCAATCCAGAATAAAACAAAAACAAATTTTAAAAGAAGATATATTGTTTGTGGAAGCAATTTCTTATAATGGGGAATTTGTGTTAGAATAAGAATTCTAGAGGGGAGAAACTAAAGACGGATAAAGACTGAGCTGAATCAGGAAGACTGTGAATAAAAGCAATCAGAGAAAAGGAGTTTTCATCTCTTCAGAGGGTGGATCTTTATCCCAGGCTCTAGGTTAAGAGGAATAGGCCATATGGAGGTGGGAGGTGGATGAGTTTCTCAGCCCTTCAAATCAGATGCCTTCAATGCTAGTGACCCATCAGATGCAGCTGACTGTCCTGCAGCATTTTCTGTCTCTGAATTGCAGAATAGCATTCTCACAGCATTTCAGAACTTCAGTACTGGAAGGATCTCAAAAGTCATCTGATCCAACCTATGTCCAAAATCTCTGGACAGTCCAGATACCCTTGGACTCTCAACTGTCCCTCCCCAGCTCCTGATAACTGACATCATTTATCCTCTTCTCAAGGGAGCAGGGAGAAACTGGGGCACAGGAATC